>NW_028294238.1:0-42321 GCF_964341445.2 Mesoplodon mirus | reverse complement strand
GGCACTGACCCATGCATCAGCACGTAGCCTGAACCTCCAACTTTTCTGTACCCTCACCTGTGCCCTAAGCCTTGACGTTCCCTAACACTAACCCTAGCCCGGAACGGAAACCCACCACCAGCCCTACACCTTACCCTACGCCGTAGCCTACACCTGGCCCGTACGTTGGCACTGACCCGTGCGTCAGCACGTAGCCTGACCTGCCCACGTTTCCGTACCCTCACCTGTGCCCTAAGCCTTGCCGTTCCCTTACCCTAACTGTAGCCCGGAACGGAAACCCACCACCAGCCCTACAACTTACCACCAAGATGTAGCCTACTCCTGGCCCGTATGCTGGCACTGACCCGTGCGTCAGCACGTAGCCTCACCCTCCCACGTTTCCGTACCCTCACCTGTGCCCTATGCCTTGCCGTTCCCTAACCCTAACCCTTGCACAGAACAGAAAACCACCACCAGCCCTACACTTTACCCTATGCCGTAGCCTACACCTGGCCCGTACGTGGCCACTGACCCGTGTGTCAGCATGTAGCCTAACCCTCCCACGTTTCCGTACCCTCACCTCTGCCCTAAGCCTTGCCGTTCCCTAACCCTAACCCTAGCCCGGAACGGAAACACACCACCAGCCCTAAATATTACCCACAAGCCGTAGCCAACACCTGGCCCGTATGCTGGCACTGACCCGTGCGTCAGCAGGTAGCCTGACCCTCCCACGTTTACGTACACTCACCTGTGCCCTAAGCCTTGCCGTTCCCTAACCCTAACCCTAGCCCGGAACGGAAACCCACCACCAGCCCTATACCTTACCCTACGCTGTAGCCTACTGCTGGCCCATACGCTGGCACTGACTCATGCGTAAGCACGTAGCCTGACGCTCCCACGTTTCCGTTCCCTCACCTGTGCACTAAGCCTTGACGTTCCCTAACCCTAACCCTAGCCCGGAACCGAAACCCACCACCAGCCCTAGACCTTAGCCTACGGCGTAGCCTACTCCTGGCCTGTACGCTGACACTGACACGTGTGTCAGCACGTAGCCTGACCCTGCTACGTTTCCGTACCCTCACCGGTGCCCTAAGCCTTGCCGTTCCCTAACCCTAACCCTATCCCGGAACGGAAACCCACCACAAGCCCTACACCTTACCCTATGCCGTAGCCTACTCCTGGCCCGAACGCTGGCACTGAACCGTGCGTCAGCACGTAGCCTGACCTTCCCACATTTCCGTACCTTCACCTGTGCCGTAAGCCTTGCTGTTCCCTAACCCTAACCCTAGTACGGAACGGAAAACCATCACCAGCCCTACACCTAACCTCCAAGCCATAGCCTAATTATGGCCCGTACGCTGGCACTGACCCGTGCGTCAGCACGTAGCCTGACCCTCCCACGTTTCCGTACCATCACATTTGCCCTAAGCCTTGCCGTTCCCTAACCCTAACCCTAGCCCGGTACAGAAACCCACCACCAGCCCTACACCTAACCCCCAAGCCGTAGCCTACTCCTGGCCGGTACGATTGCACTGACCCGTGCGTCAGCACGTAGCCTGACCCTCCCACGTTTCTGTATCCTCACCTGTGCCCTAAGCCTTGCCGTTCCCTAACCCTATCCCTAGCCCTGAACGGAAAACCACCACTAGCCCTACACTTTACCCTACGCCGTAGCCTACTCCTGGCCCGTACGCTGGCACTGACCCGTGCGTCAGCAAATAGCCTGACCCTCCCACTCTTTCGTACCCTCACCTGTGCCCTAAGCCTTGCCGTTCCCTAACCCTAACCCTAGCCCGGTACAGAAACCCATCACCAGCTCTACACCTAAACCCCAAGCTGTAGCCTACTCCTGGCCCGTACCCTGGCACTGACCCGTGCGTCAGCAAGTAGCCTGACCCTCCCACGTTTCTGTATCCTCACCTGTGCCCTAAGCCTTGCCGTTCCCTAACCCTAACCCTAGCCCTGAAGGGAAAACCACCACCAGCCCTACACTTTACCCTACGCCGTAGCCTACTCCTGGCCCGTACGCTGGCTCTGACACATGCGTCAGCACGTAGCCTGACCCTCCCACGTTTCCGTACCCTCACCTGTGCCCTAAGCCTTGCCGTTCCCTAACCCTAACCCTAGCCCGGGACGGAAACACACCACCAGCCCTACACCATACCCTACACCGTAGCCTACTCCTGGCCCGTACGCTGGCACTGACCCATGTGTCAGCATGTAGCCTGACCCTCTCACGTTTCCGTACCCTCACCTGTGCCCTAAGCCTTGACGTTCCCTAACCCTAACACTAGCCCGGAACGCAAACCCACCACCAGCCCTACACTTTACCCTACGCCGTAGCCTACTCCTGGCCCGTACGCTGGCACTGACCCGTGTGTCAGCACGTAGCGTGACCTTCCCACGTTTCCGTACCCTCTCCTTAGCACTAAGCCTTGCCTTTCCGTAACCCTAACCCTAGCCCGGAACAGAAACCCACCACCAGCCCTACACCTTACCCCCAAGCCGTAGCCTACTCCTGGCCCGTACGTTGGCACTGACCCGTGCGTCAGCACGTAGACTGACCGGCCCACGTTTCCGTACCCTCACCTGTGCCCTAAGCCTTGCCGTTCCCTTACCCTAGGCCTAGCCCGGAACGGAAACCCACCACCAGCCCTAAACCTTACCCCCAAGCTGTAGCCTACTCCTGGCCCGTATGCTGGCACTGACCCGTGCGTCAGCATGTAGCCTGACCCTCCCACGTCTCCGTACCCTCACCTGTGCCCTATTCCTTGCCGTTCCCTAACCCTAACCCTAGCACAGAACGGATACCCACCTCCAGCCCTATACCTTACCCTACGCTGTAGCCTACTGCTGGCCCGTATGCTGGCACTGACCCATGCGTAAGCACGTAGCCTGACCCTCCCACGTTTCCGTACCCTCACCTGTGCCCTAAGCCTTGACGTTCCCTAACCCTAACCCTAGCCCAGAACGGAAACCCACCACCAGCCCTAGACCTTACCCTATGGCGTAGCCTACTCCTGGCCTGTACGCTGACACTGACACGTGCGTCAGCACGTAGCCGGACCCTCCCACGTTTCCGTACCCTCACCTGTGCCCTAAGCTTTGCCGTTCCCTAACCCTAACCCTAGCCCGGAACGGAAACCCACCACCAGCCCTAAACCTTTCCCTACGCCGTAGCCTACTCCTGGCCCGTACACTGGCACTGACCAGTGCGTCAACATGTACACTGACCCACCCACGTTTCCATACCCTCTCCTGGTCCCTAAACTTTGCCGTTCCCTAACCCTAACCCTAGCCCTGCAGTGAAACCCAACACCAGCCCTTCACATTACCCAACGCCGTAGCCTACTCCTGGCCCATACGCTGGCACTGACCCGTGCGTCAGCACGTAGCCTGACCCTACCACTTTTTTGTACCCTCACCTGTGCCCTAAGCCTTGCCGTTCCCTAACCCTAACCCTAGCCCGGAATGGAAACCCACCACCAGCCTTAAAACTTACCCCCATGCCATAGCCTACTCCGGGCCCGTACACAGGCACTGACCCGTGCGTCAGCACGTAGCCTGACCCTCCCACTTTTCCGTACCCTCAGCTACGCCCTAAGCCTTGGCATTCACTAACTCTAACCCAAGCCCGGAACGGAATCCCACCACCAGCCCTACACCTTAACGTATGCCGTAGCCTATTCCTGGCCCATACGCTGGCACTGACATGTGCGTCAGCACGTAGCCTGACCCTCCCACGTTTCCGTACCCTCACCTGTGCCCTAAGCCTTGCCGTTCCCTAACCCTAACCCTAGCCAGGAACGGAAACCCACCAGAAGCCCTACACCTTACCATACGCCGTAGCCCACTCCTGGCCCGTACGATGGCACTGACCTGTGAGGCAGCCCGTAGCCTGACTCTCCCATGTTTCCGTACCCTCACCTGTGCCCTAAGCCTTGCCGTTCCGTCACCATAACCCTAGCCAGGAACGGAAATCCACCAGCAGCCCTACACCCTACCCTACGCCGCAGCCTACTCCTGGCCCGTATGCTGTCTCTGACACGTGTGTCAGCACGTAGCCTGACCCTCACACATTTCAGTACCCTCACATGTGCCCTAAGCCTTACCGTTCCCTAACCCTAAACCTAGTCCGGAACAGAAACCCACCACCAGCCCTACACCTAACCCCCAAGCCGTAGCCTACTACTAGCCGGTACGCTGGCACTGACCCGTGCATCAGCACATAGCCTGACCCTCCCACGTTTCTGTACCCTCACCTGTGCCCTAAGCCTTGCCGTTCTCTAACCCTAATCCTAGCCAGGAACGGAAACCCACCACCAGCCCTACAACTTACCCCCAAGCCGTAGGCTACTCCTGGACTTTACGCTGGCACTGACCAGTGCGTCAGCACGTAGCCTGACCCTCCCACGTTTGCGGACCCTCACCTGTGCCCTAAGCCTTGGCATTCCCTAACCCTAACCCTAGCCCGGAACGGAAACCCACCACCAACCCTACAACTTTCCCTACGACGTAGCCTATTCCTGGCCCCTACGCAGGCACTGACACTTTCATCAGCATGTAGCCTGACCCTCCCACGTTTCCGTACCCTCACCTGTGCCCTAAGCCTTGCCGTTCCCTAACCCTAACCCTAGCCTTGAACGGAAACCCACCACCAGCCCTACATCTTACCCCCAAACCGTAGCCTACTCCTGGCCCATACGCTGGCACTGACCTGTGCGTCAGCATGTAGCCTGAACTTCCCACATTACCGTAACCTCACCTGTGCCCTAAGCCTTGCCGTTCCCTAACCCTAAACCTATTACGGAACGGAGACACACCACCAGCCCTACACCTAACCCCCAAGACATAGCCTACCCCTGGCCCGTACGCTGGCACTGACCCGTGCGTCAGCACGTAGCCTGACCCTCCCACATTTCCGTACCCTCACCTGTGCCCTAAGCCTTGCTGTTCCCTAACACTAACCCTAGCCTGGAACGGAAACACACCACCAACCCTACACCTAACCACCAAGCCGTAGCCTACTCCTGGCCGGTACGCTGGCACTGATATGTGCCTCAGCATGTAGCCTGACCCTCCCACGTTTCCGTAACCTCACCTGTGCCCTACGCTTTGCCATTCCCTAACCATAACTGTAGCCCGAAAGGGAAACAGCCCTACACCTTACCCTACGCCGTATCCTACTCCTGGCCGGTACGCTGGCAATGACACGTGCATCAGCATGTAGCCTGACCCTCCCACGTTTCCGTACCCTCACCTGTGCCCTAAGCCTTGCCGTTCCCTAACCCTAACCCAAGCCGGAACGGAATCCCACCACCAGACCTACAACTTACCGTATGCCGTAGCCTATACCTGGCCCGTAAGCTGGCACTGACACGTGCGTCAGCATGTAGCCTGACCCTCACACGTTTCCGTACCCTCACCTGTGCCCTAAGCCTTGCCGTTCCCTAACCCTAACACTAGCCCGGAACGGAAACCCACCACAAGCCCTACACCTTACCATACGCCATAGCCTACTCCTGGCCCGTACGCTGGCCCTGACCCGTGAGTCAGCACGTAGCCTGACCCTCCCACGTTACTGTAACCTCACCTGTGCCCTAAGCCTTGCCGTTCCCTCACCCTAACCCTAGTCAGGAAAGGAAACCCACCAGCAGCCCTACACCTTACCCTACGCCGTAGCCTACTCCTGGCTCGTACGCTGGCACTGACCCGTGCGTCAGCACGTAGCCTGACCCTCACACGTTTCCGTACCCTCACCTGTGCCCTTAGCGTTGCCGTTCCCTAACCCTAACCCTAGTCCGGAACGGAAACCCACCACCAGCCCTACAGCTTACCACCAAGCCATAGCTTTTTCCTGGCCCGTACGCTGGCACTGACCCGTGTGTCAGCACGTAGCCTGACCCTCCCACGTTACTGTAACCTCACCTGTGCCCTAAGCCTTGCCGTTCCCTAACCCTAACCCTAGCCCGGAACGGAAACCCACCACCAGCCCTACACCTAACCCCCAAGCCGTAGCCTACTCCTGGCTGGTACGCTGGCACTGACCCGTGCATCGACACATAGCCTGACCCTCCCCCGTTTCCGTACTCTCACCTGTGCCCTAAGCCTTGACGTTCCCTAACCCTAACCCTAGCCCGGAATGGAAACCCACCACCAGCCCTACACAATTCCCTACGACGTAGCCTACTCCTGGCCCGTACGCTGGCACTGACCCTTGCATCAGCACGTAGCCTGAACCTCCAACTTTTCTGTACCCTCACCTGTACCCTAAGCCTTGACGTTCCCTAACACTAACCCTAGCCCGGAACGGAAACCCACCACCAGCCCTACACCTTACCCTACGCCGTAGCCTACACCTGGCCCGTACGTTGGCACTGACCCGTGCGTCAGCACGTAGCCTGACCTGCCCACGTTTCCGTACCCTCACCTGTGCCCTAAGCCTTGCCGTTCCCTTACCCTAACCGTAGCCCGGAACGGAAAACCACCACCAGCCCTACAACTTACCCCCAAGATGTAGCCTACTCCTGGCCCGTATGCTGGCACTGACCCGTGCGTCAGCACGTAGCCTGACCCTCCCACGTTTCCGTACCCTCACCTGTGCCCTATGCCTTGCCGTTCCCTAACCCTAACCCTAGCACAGAACGGAAAACCACCACCAGCCCTACACTTTACCCTATGCCGTAGCCTACAGCTGGCCCGTACATGGGCACTGACCCGTGTGTCAGCATGTAGCCTAACCCTCCCACGTTTCCGTACCCTCACCTGTGCCCTAAGCCTTGACGTTCCCTATCCCTAACCCTAGCCCGGAACGCAAACCCACCACCAGCCCTACACCTTTCCCTACGCCGTAGCCTACTCCTGGCCCATACGCTGGCACTGACCCGTGCGTCAGCACGTAGCCTAACCCTCCCACGTTTCCGTACCCTCACCTGTGCCCTAAGCCTTGCCGTTCCCTAACCAAAACCCTAACCCGGAACGGAAACCCACCACCATCCCTAAACCTTTCCCTACTGGGTAGCCTACTCCTCGCCCGTACGCTCGCACTGACCCGTGCGTCAGCATGTAGTTTGACCCTCCCACGTTTCCGTACCCTCACCTGGGCCCTAAGCCTTGCCATTCCCTAACACTAACCTTAGTCCGGAAAGGAAACCCACCACCAGCCCTACACATTACCCTATGCCGTAGGCTACACCTGGCCCATACGCAGGCACTGACCTGTGCTTCAGCACGTAGCCTGACCCTCCCACGTTTGCGGACCCTCACCTGTGCCCTAAGACTTGTCGTTCCCTAACACTAACCCTAGCCCGGAACGGAAACCCACCACCAGCCCTACACCTTTCCCTACGCCGTAGCCTATTCCTGGCTCGTACGCAGGCACTGACACTTTCATCAGCACGTAGCCTGAAGCTCCCACGTTTCTGTACCCTCACCTGTGCCCTAAGCCTTGCCGTTCACTAACCCAAACCCTAGCCCGGAACGGAAACCCACCACCAGCCCTACACCTTACCCCCAAGCCGTAGCCTACTCCTGGCCAGTACGCTGGCACTGACACGTGCGTCAGCACGTAGCCTGACCCTCACACGTTTCCGTACCTTCACCTGTGCCCTAAGCCTTGCCGTTTCCTAACACTAACCCTAGCCCGGAAGAGAAACCCACCACCAGCCCTACACACTACACTACACCATAGCCTATTCCTGGCCCGTACGCTGGCTCTGAGCCGTGCGTCATCACGTAGCCTGACCCTCCCACGTTTCCGTACCCTCACCTGTGCCCTAAGCCTTGACGTTCCCTAACCCTAACCCTAGCCCAGAACGGAAACCCACCACCAGCCCTAGACCTTACCCTATGGCGTAGCCTACTCCTGGCCTGTACGCTGACACAGACACATGCGTCAGCACGTAGCCGGACCCTACCACTTTTTTGTACCCTTACCTGAGCCCTAAGCCTTGCCGTTCCCTAACCCTAAACCTAGCCCGGAATGGAATCCCACCACCAGCCCTACACCTTACCATATGCCGTAGCCTACTCCTGGCCGGTACGGTGCCACTGAGCTGTGCATCAGCACGTAGCCTGACCCTCCCACGTTTCCGTACCCTCAGCTGTGCCCTACGCCTTGCCGTTCCCTAACCCTATCCCTAGCCCGGAACGGAAACACACCACCAGCCCTACAACTTACCCCTAAGCCGTAGCCTACTCCTGGCCTGTACGGTGGCACTGACCCTTGCGTCAGCATGTAGCCTGACCCTCCCACGTTTCCGTACACTCACCTGTGCCCTAAGCCTTGCCGTTCCGTAACCCTAACCCGAGCCCGGAATGGAAACCCACCACCAGCCCTACACCTTACCCCCAAGCCGTAGCCTACACCTGGCCCGTTCGGTGGCACTAACCCGAGCATCAGCAAGTAGCATGACCTCCCACGTTTCTGTACCCTCACCCGTGCCCTAAGCCTTGCCATTCCGTAACCCTAACACTAGCCCGGAACGGATACCCACCACCAGCCCTACAAGTTACCCCCAAGCCGTAGCCTACTCCTGGCCCATATGCTGGCACTGACCCGTGCGTCAGCACGTAGCGTGACCCTCCCACGTTTCCGTACCCTCACCTGTGCCCTAAGCCTCGCCGTTCCCTAACCCTAACCCTAGCCCGGAACGTAAACCCATCACCAGCCCTACACCTTACCCTATGCTGTAGCCTACACCTGGCCCGTATGCGGGCACTGACAAGTGCGTCAGCACGTAGCCTGACCCTCCCACGTTTCCGTACCCTCACCTGTGCCCTAAGCCTTGCCGTTCCCTAACCCTAACCCTAGCCCGGAACGCAAACCCACCACCAGCCCTACACCTTTCCCTATGCCGTAGCCTACTCCTGGCCCGTACGCTGGCACTGAACCGTGCGTCATCACGTAGCCTGACCCTCCCACTTTTCTGTACCCTCACCTGTGCCCTAAGCCTTGCCGTTCCCTTACCCTAGCCCTAGCATGGAACGGAAACCCACCACCAGCCTTACCCCTTAGCCTATGCCGTAGCCTACTCCTTGCCTGTACCCTGGCACTGACCCGTGCGTCAGCACGTAGCCTGACCCTCCCACGTTTCCGTACCCTCAACTGTGCCCTAAGGATTGCCGTTCCCTAACCCTAACCCTAGTCCGGAACGGAAACCCACCACCAGCCCTACAACTAACCCCCAAGCCTTAGCTTACTCCTGGCCAGTACGCTGGCACTGACCCGTGCATCATCACGTAGTCTGACCCTCCCACGTTTCCGTACCCTCACCTGTGCCCTAAGCCTTGCCGTTCCCTAACCCTAACCCTAGACCAGAACGGAAACCCACCACCAGCCCTACACCTTACCCCCAAGCCGTAGCCTACTCCTGGCCCGTACGCTGGCACAGACCCGTGCGTCAGCACGAAGCCTGACCCTCCCACGTTTGCGGACCCTCACCTGTGCCCTAAGCCTTGCCGTTCCCTAACACTAACCCTAGACTGGAACGGAAACCCACCACCAGCCCTACACCTTTCCCTACGCCGTAGCCTATTCCTGGCTCATACGCAGGCACTGACCCTTTCATCAGCAAGTAGCCTGACCCTCCCACGTTTCCGTACCCTCACCTGTGCCCTAAGCCTTGCCGTTCACTAACCCTAACCCTAGCCCGGAACGGAAACCCACCACCAGACCTACACCTTACTCTATGCCGTAGCCTACACCTGGCCCATACGCGGGCACTGACCTGTGCTTCAGCACGTAGCCTGAGCCTCCAATGTTACCGTACGCAAACCTGTGCCCTAAGCCTTGCCTTTCCCTAATCCTAACCCTAGCCCGGCACGGAATACCACCACAAGCCCTACACCTTATCGTATGCCGTAGCCTAGTCCTGGCCCGTACGCTGGCACTGACCCGTGCGTCAGCATGTAGCCTGACCCTCCCACGTTTCCGTAACCTCACCTGTGCCCTAAGCCTTGCCGTTCCCTAACCCTAACCCTAGCCCGGAACAGAAACCCACCACCAGCCCTATACCTTTCCCTACGCCGTAGCCTATTCCTGGACCGTACGCAGGCACTGACCCTTTCATCAGCACGTAGCCTGACCCTCCCACGTTTCCGTACCCTCACCTGTGCCCTAAGCCTTGCCGTTCCCTAACCCTAACCCTAGCCCGGAACGGAAACCCACCACCAGCCCTAAACCTTACCCCCAAGCCGTAGCCTAATCCTGGTCCATACGCTGGCACTGACCTTTGCGTCAGCACGTAGCCTGAACTTCCCACATTACCGTACCCTCACCTGTGCCCTAAGCCTTGCCGTTCCCTAACCCTAACCCTAGTACTGAACGGAAACACACCATAAGCCCTACACCTAACCCCCAAGCCGTAGCCTACTCCTGTCCCATATGCTGGCACTGACACGTGCGTCAGCACGTAGCCTGACACTCCCACGTTTCCGTATCCTCACATGTGCCCTAAGACTTGCTGTTCCCTAACACTAACCCGAGCCTCGAACGGAAACACACCATCAGACCTACACCTAACCACCAAGCCGTAGCCTACTCCTGGCTGGTACGCTGGCACTGACACATGTGTCAGCACGTAGCCTGACCCTCCCACGTGTTCGTACCCTCACCTGTGCCCTAAGCCTTGCCGTTCCCTAACCCTAACCCTACCCCGGAATGGAAACCCACCACTGGCCCTAAACCGTTCCCTACGCCGTAGCCTACACCTGGCCCGTACGCTGGCACTGAACCATGCGTCAGCACATAGTCTGACCCTCTCACGTTTCCGTACCCGCACCTGGGCCCTAAGCCTTGCCGTTTCCTAACCCTAACCCTAGCCCATGAACGGAAACACACCACCAGCCAAACACCTTACCCTACGCCGTAGCATACTCCTGGCCCGTACGCTGGCACTGACCCGTGCGTCAGCACGTAGCCTAACCCTCTCACGTTTCCGTACCCTCACCTGTGCTGTAAGCCTTGCCGTTCCCTAACCCTTACCCTAGCCCGGAACGGAAACCCACCACCAGCCCTACACCTTACACTACGCCGTAGCCTACTCCTGGCCCGAATGCTGGCACTGACCCGTGCGTCAGCACGTAGCCAGACCCTCCCACGTTTCCGTACCGTCACCTGTGCCCTAAGCCTTGCCGTTCCCTAACCCTAACCCTAGCCCGGAACGGAAACCCACCACCAGCCATACACCTTACCCCCAAGCCGTAGCCTACACGTGGTCCATACGCTGGCACTGACCTGTGCGTCAGCACGTAGCCTGATCTTCCCACGTTACCGTAACGTCACCTGTGCCCTAAGCCTTGCCCTTCCCTAACCCTAACCCTAGTACAGGACGGAAACACACCAGAAGCCCTACACCTAACCCACAAACCATAGCATAATCCTGGCCCGTACGCTGGCACTGAACCGTGCGTCAGCACGTAGCCTGACCCTCCCAGGTTTCCGTACCCTCACCTATGCCCTAAGCCTTCCTGTTCCGTAACACTAACCCTAGCCCGGAACGGAAACCCACCACCAGCCCTACACCTAACCCCCAAGCCGTAGCCTACTCCTGGCCGGTTCGCTGGCACTGACCCGTGCGTCAGCACGTAGCCTGACCCTCCCACGTTTCCGTACCCTCACCTGGGCCCTAAGCCTTGCCTTTCCCTAACCCTAACCCAAGCCCGGAACGGAAACGCACTACCAGCCCTACACCTTGCCCTACGCCATAGCCTACTCCTGGCACGTACGTTGGCACTGACACGTGGGTCAGCACATAGCCTGACCCTCACACGTTTCCGTACACTCACCTGTGCCCTAAGCCTTGCCGTTCCTTAACCCTAACCCTAGTCCGGAACGGAAACCCACCACCAGCCCAACAACTAACCCCCAAGCCGTAGACTACTCCTGCCCCGTACGCTGGCTTAGACCCGTGCGTCAGCACGAAGCCTCACCCTCCCACGTTTCCGTAACCTCACCTGTGCCCTAAGCCTTGCCGTTCCCTAACCCTAACCCTAGACCGGAACAGAAACCCACCACCAGCCCTATACCTTTCCCTACGCCGTAGCCTATTCCTGGCCCGTACACAGGCACTGACCCTTTCATCAGCACGTAGCCTGACCCTCCCACGTTTCCGTACCCTCACCTGTGCCCTAAGCCTTGCCGTTCACTAACCATAACCCTAGCCCGGAACGGAAACCCACCACCAGCTCTACACCTTACCACAAAGCCGTAGACTACTCCTGGCCGGTACGCTGGCACTGACACGTGCGTCAGCACGTAGCCTGACCCTCACACGTTTCCGTACCCTCACCTGTGCCCTAAGCCTTGCCGTTCCCTAAACCTAACCTTAGCCCGGAACAGAAACCCACCACCAGCCCTACACTATACCCTACGCCGTAGCCTATTCCTGGCCCGTACTCTGGCACTGACGCGTGCGTCAGCACGTAGCCTGATCCTCCCACGTTTCCGTACCCTCACCTGTGCCCTAAGCTTTGACGTTCCCTAACCCTAACCCTAGCCCGGAACAGAAACCCACCAACAGCCCTACACCTTACCACCATGCCGTAGCCTACTCCTGGCCCATATGCTGGCACTGACGCGTGCGTCAGCACGTAGCCTGACCCTCCCACGTTTCCGTAACCTCACATGTGCCCTAAGCCTTGCCATTCCCTAACCCTAACCCTATACCGGAACAGAAACCCACCACCAGCCCTAAACCTTACTCTATGCCGTAGACTACACCTGGTCCGTACGCGGGCACTGACCTGTGCTTCAGCACGTAGCCTGACACTCCAATGTTACTGTACCCTGAACTGTGACCTAAGACTTGCCGTTCCCTAACCCTAACCCGAGCCCGGCACGGAATCCCACCACTAGCACTACACCTTATCATATGCCGTAGCCTAGTCCTAGCCCGTACGCTGGCACTGACCCGTGCGTCAGCATGTAGCCTGACCCTCCCACGTTTCCGTACCCTCATCTGTGCCCTAAGCCTTGCCGTTCCCTAACCCTAACCCTAGCCCGTAAAGGAAACCCACCACAATCCCTACACCTTACCATACGCCGTAGCCTACTCCTGGCCCGTACGCTGGCAATGACCCGTGAGTCAGCACGTAGACTGACCCTCCCACGTTTCCGTACCCTCACCTGTGCCCTAAGCCTTGCCGTTCCCTCACCCTAACCCTAGCCAAGAACGGAAACCCACCAGCAGCCCTAAACCTTACCCTACACCGTAGCCTACTCCTGGCCCATACGGTGGCACTGACCCGTGCGTCAGCACGTAGCCTGACCCTCCCACGTTTCCATACCCTCACCTGTGCCGTAAGACTTTCTGTTCCCTAACACTAACCCTAGCCTGTAACGGAAACACACCATCAGCCCTACACCTAACCACCAAGACGTAGCCTAATCCTGGCCGGTACGCTGGCACTGACCCGTGCCTCAGCACGTAGCCTGACACTCCCAAGTTTCCGTACCCTCACCTGGGCCCTAAGCCTTGCCGTTTCCTAACCCTAACCCTAGCCCATGAACGGAAACCGACCACCAGCCCTACACCTTACCCTACGCCGTAGCCTACTCCTGGCCCGTATGCTGGCACTGACCCGTGCGTCAGCATGTAGCCAGACCCTCCCACGTTTACGTACCCTCAACTGTGCCCTAAGCCTTGGCGTTCCCTAACCCTAAGCCTAGCCCGGAAGGGAAACCCACCACCAGCCCTACACCTTACCCCAAGCCGTAGCCTACTCCTGGCCCGTACGCTGGCACTGACCCGTGCGTCAGCAAGTAGCCTGACCCTCCCACGTTTCCGTACCCTCACCTGTGCCCTAAGACTTGCTGTTCCCTAACACTAACCCTAGCCTGGAACGGAAAACCACCACCAGCCGTACACCTAACCGCCAAGCCGTAGCCTACTCCTGGCCGGTATGCTGGCACTGACCCGTGCATCATCACGTAGCCTGACCCTCCCACGTTTCCGTACCCTCACCTGTGCCCTAAGCTTTGCCGTTCCCTAACCCTAACTGTAGCCCGGAACAGAAACCCACCACCAGCCCTACAACTTACCCCCAAGACGTAGCCTACTCCTGGTCCATACACTGGCACTGACCCGTGCTTCAGAATGTATCCTAACCCTGCCACGTTGCCGTACCCTCACATGTGCCCTAAACCTTGCCGTTCCCTAACCGTAACACTAGCCCGGAACGGAAACCCACCACAAGCCCTACACCTTACCCCCAAGCCGTAGCCTACTCGTGGTCCATACGCTGGCACTGACCTCTGCGTTAGCACGTAACCTGACCTTCCCACGTTACCGTAACGTCACCTGTGCCCTAAGCCTTGCCGTTCCCTAACCGTAACCCTAGTACGGGACAGAAACACACTACAAGCCCTAAACATTACCCCCAAGCTGAAGCCTACTGCTGGCCAGTACGCTGGCACTGACACGTGCGTCAGCATGTAGCCTGAACCTCCCACGTTTCCGTACCATCACCTGGGCCCTAAGCCTTGCAGTTCCCTAACCCTAACCCTAGCCCGGAACGGAAAACCACGACCAGCCCTAAACCATACCCTACGCCATACCCTACTCCTGGCCCATACGCTGGCACTGACCCGTGAATCAGCACGTAGCCTGACCCTCCCACGTTTCCGTACCCTCACCAGTGTCCTAAGCCTTGCAATTCCCTCACCCTAAGCCTAGCCCGGAATGGAAACCCACCACCAGCCATATATCTAACCCTATGCCGTAGCCTACTCCTGTCCCGTACGCTGGCACTGACCTGTGCGTCAGCACGAAGCCTGACCTTCCCACATTTCCACACCCTCATCTGTGCCCTAAGCCTTGACGTTCCCTAACACTAACCCTAACCCGGAACGGAAACCCACCAACAGCCCTACAACTTACCCCCAAGCCGTAGCCTATTCCTGTCCCGTACGCTGGCACTGACCCGTGCGTCAGCACATAGCCTGACCCTCCCACGTTTCCGTACCCTCACCTGTGCCCTAAGCCTTGCGGTTCCCTAACTCTAACCCTAGCCCGGAACGGAAACCCACCACCAGCCCTACACCTTACCCTACACCGTAGCCTACTCCGGGCCCGTACGCTGGCACTGACCCGTGCGTCAGCACGTAGCCTGACCCTCCCACGTTTCCGGAGCCTCACCTGTGCCCTAAGACTTGACGTTCCCCAACTCTAACCATAGCCCGGAACGCAAACACACCACCAGCCCTACACCTTAACCCCAAGCCATAGCCTACACCTGGCCCGTACGCTGGCACTGATGCGTGCGTCACCACGTCGCAATGAAACTCCCACGTTTCCGTACCCTCAAGTGTGCCCTAAGCCTTGCGGTTCCCTAACCCTAACCCTCGTCCAGAAGGGAAACCCACCACCAACCCTACACCTTACCTTACGCCGTAGCCTACTCCTGGCCCATATGCGGGCACTGACCCGTGCATTCAGCAGGTAGCCTGACCCTCCCACGTTTCCGTGCCCTCACCTGTGCCCTAAGCCGTGCCGTTCCCTAACCCTAACCCTAGCCCAGAACAGAAACCCATCACCAGCCTAAAACTTACCCACAACCTATAGCCTACTCCTGGCCCGTACGCTGGCACTGACCCATGCGTCAGCACGGAGCCTGACCTTCCCACGTTTCCGTATCCTCACGTGGGCCCTAAGCCTTGCCGTCCCCTAACCCTAACCCTAGCCCGGAACGAAAACCAACCACCAGCCCTACAACTTACCCCCAAGCCTTAGCCTACTCCTTGCCCATACGCTGACAATGACCCATGCGTCAGCACGTAGCCTGACCCTCCCACGTTTCCGTACCATCACCTGTGCCCTAAGCCTTGCCGTTCACTAACCCTAACCCTAGCCCTGAATGGAAACACACCACCAGCCCTATACCTAACCACCAAGCCGTAGCCTACTCCTGGCCCGTACGCGGGCACTGACCTGTGCTTCAGCACATAGCCTGACACTCCCATGTTACTCTACCCTCACTTGTGCCCTAAGCCTTGCCGTTCCCTTATCCTAACCCTAGACCCGAACGGAAACCCACCACCAGCCCTACACTCTACCCTACACTGTAGCCAACTCCTGGCCCGTACGCTGGCACTGAGCCATGCGTCAGCACTTAGCCTGACCCTCCCACGTTTCCGTACCATCACCTGTGCCCTAAGCCTTGCCGTTCCTTAACCCTAACCCTAGCCCATCACAGAAACCCACCACCAGCCCTACACCTTACACTAAGCCGTAGCCTAATCCTGACCCATACGCTGGCAGTGACCAGTGCGTCAGCACGTAGCCGGACCCTCACTCGTTTCCGTACCCTCACCTGTGCCCTAAGCCTTGCCGTTCCCTAACCCTAACCCTAGTCCGGAACGGAAAACCACCACCAGCCCTACAGCTTACCCCCAAGCCATAGCCTACTCGTGAACCATACGCTCTCACTGACCGGTGTGTCAGCATATAGCCTGACGAGGCACACCAGGGGAGGGCGGGCCGGTAGGGTAAGGCTAACCAGGTCAGCTAATCCACAACCCTCAGGAAATCACATTGGTGAAAATGGACCTCGCTAAGGCAGAAGAGAAGCCAAGGGAAAAAAGGACACGGTGCCATTTGCAGCACCGTAGATGAGTCTAGAAATAATCACGTGACTTGTAGTAAGTCAGAAAGTGAAAGACACATATCATATCATATCACTTATAGGTGTTACCTAAAAATGGATACCAGGGCAGATATTTCCACGGAGAAGGGCAATCACAGATTCATTAAACAAACTTATGGTTCACCAATGGAAAGGTGTGAGGATTGGTTTCATTACGATATCGGCGTTAACACACATATACAAACACAGGTGACATATATAATCACCAAAGACCTACAGAATACCAAGAGAGGACTACTCAACATTCTGTCATAAGGTACATGGGAAAAGGATCCCAGGAAGAACAGACATCTGTATATGTGTAAAAGAACCACATCTTCCACACCTACAACAAGCCAAACATTGTAATCAAACTTCCTGTAATAAAAAATAAAAAATTAAATTAAAAACACAAACAAGAAGTAGTGAGACAAACGTGAGGGGCTTTCTCCTGGCACATTCCATTCTAAATTCCAATCTAGAACACCACTTCCACTGAGGCTCTCTTGCCCTAGTAACCAGATTTGGTAAGGGAGAACAGCTGCCACCTTGTGGCCGTTTCACACAACAGCAGCTTTAATCCCAGCACTAATGGTCAGTTGATATTCAGAATCATTGCAGGCCTGTAAATGACACCTGCCCTGAAAACAAATCCTGGGGTCACATATCGACCAAAAAATTCAAAGGACGTCCATATTTCAAAACGACCGTTTCAAAAGGCATATTTTACGCACATTAGTGTTCTGCTTCTTTTCCTTTCTTTCCTTTTTTGTTAAAAAACACGGGAATGGAAAAAGGCATCCCTCAGAATGGGCGAAAATCGTTACAAACGAATCAATGGACAGAGGTATAATCTCCAATATATATAAACAGCACATGCAGCTTAATATTAAAAAAAACAAACAACCCAATACAAAAATGGGCAGAAGATCTAAAGAGACGTTTCTTCAAAGGAGACACAGAGATGGCCAAGACGCACATGAAAAGCTGCTCAACAGCACTAATTATTAGAGAAATGCAAATCAAAACTACAATGAGGTATCACCTCACACCTGTTAGAATCGGCATCATCAGAAAATCTACAAACAACAAATTCTGGGGAGGGTGTGGACAAAAGGAGCCCTCTTCCACTATTGGTGGGAATGTAACTTGATACAGTCACTATGGAGAACAGTATGGAGTTTCCTTAAAAAAACTAGAAATAGAATTACCATCTGATCCAGCAATCCCACTTCTGGGCATATACCCAGAGAAAACCTTATTTCAAAAAGGCACATTCACCACAATGTTCATTGCAGCACTATTTACAATAGCCAGGTAATGGAAGCAACCTAAATGCCCACAGACAGATGAATGGATAAAGATGTGGTACATATATAAAATGGAATATTACTCGGCCATAAAAAGGAATGAAACTGGGTCATTTGTAGAGACATCGATGGATCGAGAGACTGTCATACAGAATGAAGTAAGTCAGAAAGAGGAAAACAAATATTGTATATAAACGCATATATGTGGAGCTTAAAAAATGGTACAGATGAACTGGTTTGCAGGGAAGAAATAGAGACACAGAGGTAGAGAACAAACGTATGGACAAGTGTGGGAAGCCATGGGGTGGTGGTGGTGGGATGAGTTGGGAGATTGGGATTGACCTGAATACATATATATGCATAAAATACATATCTAATAATAACGTGCTGTATAAAAAAATAAATAAAATTATATTTCAAAATTTAAAAAAAATAGAATTTAACAATAAAATAGAAAAAAGTTCTTCCCGTCACACAGATGTATTTATAGGAATGAATTATTTCCATGCTTATATCTATAAATACATAAAAGAGGAATAAAATCTAACTTGAACCATAAAAGAAAAAAAAACCTGAACCCACGAGTTATACAGAGGAAAACCCTATCAGGGCACAATTGCTCCAGCGGTAAAGAATTCTGAAATTGGTCAGAGGTGGGGAACCATCTCCCATACAGTCAGCAACCCACCCCCCACGCAAGGAGCGTCCTCATTGCAAAGCTGGGGGACCGTGCCGAGGCATCTGTGAGTAAACGTGAGCTGAGCCCCAGGTCAGCTGCTGCTGAACTGTTCCCAACCTTTCCAGGTAAAACACCTGAATATGTACAAGGGCTTGAAAGCCTAGAGGAAGGACCGTGGAGCCACACCAGCGACAGCACGCAGGCCAACTTGGTGCCTCCAGGCCAGCCAGGGTGGTCCTGGCCCCGGGCGCTCCTCCAGAAGCTTTCCATTGCCCTGCCTGAGATACCCCTCCTGTCCTGGCCCCCACTGCTTTTTTCCTTCCTCATCTCTGACCAGAGAGAAATTCCAGCGGAAGGTATGTGTGACACATCCTCTTCTTTAGAGGCGGCAGCCTGGCAACTCCTGCAGAAAGGCCAGCAGAACCCCACTCACACCGGGCCACCCACAAAGCTGTGGCCCCTCACTCCCTCCCACCAGCACAGCCCCGAGACTGCTGACGGGGCAGAGAATATGGAGTCAGGCACAGCTTCAGGGGCTATTGCTGCCTGGAGCTCTGTTTATATTGACCTCAACGAGGCACACCTGGGGAGGGCGGGCCGGCAGGGTAAGGCTGCCCAGGTCAGCTAATCCACAACCCTCAGGGAATCACATTGTTGAAAGTGGACCTCGCTAAGGCAGAAGAGGAGCCAAGGAAAAAAAGGACACAATGCCATTTGCAGCCCCGTAGATGAGTCTAGAAGTAATCACGTGACTTGTAGTAAGTCAGAAAGTGAAAGACACATATCATATCATATCACTTATAGGTGTTACCTAAAAATGGATAGCAGGGCAGATTTTTCCACGGAGAAGGGCAATCACAGATTCATTAAACAAACTTATGGTTCACCAATGGAAAGGTGTGAGGATTGGTTTCATTACGATATCGGCGTTAACACACATATACAAACACAGGTGACATATATAATCACCAAAGACCTACAGAATACCAAGAGAGGACTTCTCAATATTCTGTCATAACATACATGGGAAAAGGATCCCAGGAAGAACAGACATCTGTATATGTGTAAAAGAACCACATCTTCCACACCTACAACAAGCCAAACATTGTAATCAAACTTGCTGTAATAAAAAATAAAATTAAATTAAAAACATGAACAAGAAGTAGTGAGACAAACGTGAGGGGCTTTCTCCTGGCACATTCCATTCTAAACTCCAATCTAGAACACCACTTCCACTGAGGCTCTCTTGCCCTAGTAACCACATTTGGTAAGGGTGAACTGCTGCCACCTTGTGGCCATTTCACACAACAGCAGCTTTAATCCCAGCGCTAATTGTCAGTTGATATTCAAAATCATTGCAGGCCTGTAAATGACACCTGCCCTGAAAACAAATCCTGGGGTCACATATCGACCAAAAAATTCAAAGGACGTCCATATTTCAAAACGACCGTTTCAAAAGGCATATTTTACGCACATTAGTGTTCTGCTTCATTTCCTTTCTTTCCTTTTTTGTTAAAAAACACGGGAATGGAAAAAGGCATCCCTCAGAATGGGCGAAAATCGTTGCAGACGAATCAATGGACAGAGGTTTAATCTCCAATATATATAAACAGCTCATGCAGCTTAATATTAAGAAAAACAAACAACCCCCAAGAAAATGGGCAGAAGATCTAAAGAGACGTTTCTTCAAAGGAGACACAGAGATGGCCAAGACGCACATGAAAAGCTGCTCAACAGCACTAATTATTAGAGAAATGCAAATCAAAACTACAATGAGGTTTCACCTCACACCTGTTAGAATCGGCATCATCAGAAAATCTACAAACAACCAATTCTGGGGAGGGTGTGGACAAAAGGAGCCCTCTTCCACTATTGGTGGGAATGTAAATTGATACAGTCACTATGGAGAATAGTATGGAGTTTCCTTAAAAAAACTTGGAATAGAATTACCATCTGATCCAGCAATCCCACTTCTGGGCATATACCCAGAGAAAACCGTATTTCAAAAAGGCACATTCACCACAATGTTCGTTGCAGCACTATTTACAATAGCCAGGTAATGGAAGCAACCTAAATGCCCACAGACAGATGAATGGATAAAGATGTGGTACATATATAAAATGGAATATGACTCGTCCATAAAAAGGAATGAAACTGGGTCATTTGTAGAGACATCGATGGATCGAGAGACTGTCATACAGAATGAAGTAAGTCAGAAAGAGGAAAACAAATATTGTATATTAATGCATATATGTGGAGCCTAAAAATAGTACAGATGAACTGGTTTGCTGGGAAGAAATAGAGACACAGAGGTAGAGAACAAACGTATGGACACCAAGTGTGGGAAGCCATGGGGTGGTGGTGGTGGGATGAGTTGGGAGTTTGGGATTGACCTGTATACATGTATATGCATAAAATACATAACTAATAATAACGTGGTGTATAAAAAAAATAAATAAAATTAAATTGCAAAATTTTAAAAAATAATATTTAAAAATAAAACAGAAAAAAGTTCTTCCCGTCACACAGATGTATTTATAGGAATGAATTATTTCCATGCTTATATCTATAAATACATAAAAGAGGAATAAAATCTAACTTGAACCATAAAAGAAAAAAAAACCTGAACCCACGAGTTATACAGAGGAAAACCCTATCAGGGAACTTGCTCCAGTGGTAAACAATTCTGAAATTGGTCAGAGGTCGGGAAGCATCTCCCATACAGCCATCAACCCAACCCCCATGCAAGGAGCGTCCTCATTGCAAAGATGGGGGACCGTGCCGAGGCATCTGTGAGTAAACGTGAGCTGAGCCCCAGGCCAGCTGCTGCTGAACTGTTCCCACCCTTTCCAGGTAAAACACCTGAATATGTACAAGGGCTTGAAAGCCTAGAGGAAGGACCGTGGAGCCACACCAGCGACAGCACGCAGGCCAACTTGGTGCCTGCAGGCCAGCCAGCGTGGTCTTGGCCCCGGGCGCTCTTCCAGAAGTTTTCCATTGCCCTGCCTGAGATACCCCTCCTGTCCCGGCCCCCACTGCTTTTTTCCTTCCTCACCTCTGTCCGGAGAGAAATTCCAGCGGAAGGTATGGGTGACACCACCTCTTCTTTACAGGCGGCAGCCTGGCAACTCCTGCAGAAAGGCCAGCAGAACCCCACTCACACCGGGCCACCCACAAAGCTGTGGCCCCTCACTCCCTCCCACCAGCACAGCCCCGAGACTGCTGACGGGGCAGAGAATATGGAGTCAGGCACAGCTTCAGGGGCTATTGCTGCCTGGAGCGCTGTTTATATTGACCTCAACGAGGCACACCTGGGGAGGGCGGACTGGCAGTTTAAGGCGGCCCAGGTCAGCTAATCCACAACCCTCAGGGAATCACATTGTTGAAAATGGACCCCGCTAATGCAGAATAGAAGCCAAGGGACAAAAGGACACAATGCCATTTGCAGCACCGTAGATGAGTCTAGAAGTAATCACGTGACTTGTAGTAAGTCAGAAAGTGAAAGACACATATCATATCAAATCACTTATAGGTGTTACCTAAAAATGGATACCAGGGCAGATATTTCCACGGAGAAGGGCAATCACAGATTCTTTAAACAAACTTATGGTTCACCAATGGAAAGTTGTGAGGATTGGTTTCATTACGATATCGGGGTTAACAGACATATACAAACACAGGTGACATATATAATCACCAAAGACCTACAGAATACCAAGAGAGGACTACTCAACATTCTGTCATAACGTACATGGGAAAAGGATCCCAGGAAGAACAGACATGTGTATATGTGTAAAAGAACCACATCTTCCACACCTACAACAAGCCAAACATTTTAATCAAACTTGTTGTAATAAAAAATAAAATATTAATTTAAAAACACGAACAAGAAGTAGTGAGACAAACGTGAGGGGCTGTCTCCTGGCACATTCCATTCTAAACTCCAATCTAGAACACCACTTCCACTGAGGCTCTCTTGCCCTAGTAACCAGATTTGGTAAGGGTGAACTGCTGCCACCTTGTGGCCGTTTCACACAACAGCAGCTTTAATCCCAACGCTAATGGTCAGTTGATATTCAAAATCATTGCAGGCCTGTAAATGACACCTGCCCTGAAAACAAATCCTGGGGTCACATATCGACCAAAATATTCAAAGGACGTCCATATTTCAAAACGACCGTTTCAAAAGGAATATTTTAGGCACATTAGTGTTCTGCTTCTTTTCCTTTCTTTCCTTTTTTGTTAAAAAACACGGGAATGGAAAAAAGCATCCCTCAGAATGGGCGAAAATCGTTGCAGACGAATCAATGGACAGAGGTTTAATCTCCAATATATATAAACAGCTCATGCAGCTTAATATTAAAAAAACAAACAACCCAAAAAAAATGGGCAGAAGATCTAAAGAGACGTTTCTTCAAAGGAGACACAGAGATGGCCAAGACGCACATGAAAAGCTGCTCAACAGCACTAATTATTAGAGAAATGCAAATCAAAACTACAATGAGGTTTCACCTCACACCTGTTAGAATCGGCATCATCAGAATATCTACAAACAACCAATTCTGGGGAGGGTGTGGACAAAAGGAGCCCTCTTCCACTATTGGTGGGAATGTAAATTGATACAGTCACTATGGAGAACAGTATGGAGTTTCCTTAAAAAAACTAGAAATAGAATTACCATCTGATCCAGCAATCCCACTTCTGGGCATATACCCAGAGAAAACCGTATTTCAAAAAGGCACATTCACCACAATGTTCGTTGCAGCACTATTTACAATAGCCAGGTAATGGAAGCAACCTAAATGCCCACAGACAGATGAGTGGATAAAGATGTGGTACATATATAAAATGGAATATTACTCGGCCATAAAAAGGAATGAAAGTGGGTCATTTGTAGAGACATCGATGGATCGAGAGACTGTCATACAGAATGAAGTAAGTCAGAAAGAGGAAAACAAATATTGTATATTAATGCATATATGTGGAGCCTAAAAATGGTACAGATGAACTGGTTTGCAGGGAAGAAATAGAGACACAGAGGTAGAGAACAAACGTATGGACACCAAGTGTGGGAAGCCATGGGGTGGTGGTGGTGGAATGAGTTGGGAGATTGGGATTGACCTGTATACATGTATATGCATAAAATACATAACTAATAATAACGTGGTGTATAAAAAAATAAATAAAATTAAATTTCAAAATTTTAAAAAATAAAATTTAAAAATAAAACAGAAAAAAGTTCTTCCCGTCACACAGATGTATTTATAGGAGTGAATTATTTCCATGCTTATATCTATAAATACATAAAAGGGGAATAAAATCTAACTTGAACCATAAAAGAAAAAAAAAACCTGAACCCACGAGTTATACAGAGGAAAACTCTATCAGGGCACTTGCTCCAGTGGTAAACAATTCTGAAATTGGTCAGAGGTGGGGAACCATCTCCCATACAGCCATCAACCCACCCCCCACTCAAGGAGCGTCCTCATTGAAAAGCTGGGGGACCATGCCGAAGCATCTGTGAGTAAACGTGAGCTGAGCCCCAGGCCAGCTACTGCTGAACTGTTCCCACCCTTTCCAGGTAAAACACCTAAATATATACAAGGGCTTGAAAGCCTAGAGGAAGGACCGTGGAGCCACACCAGCGACAGCACGCAGGCCAACTTGGTGCCTGCAGGCCAGCCAGGGTGGTCCTGGCCCCGGGCGCTCTTCCAGAAACTTTCCATTGCCCTGCCTGAGATACCCCTCCTGTCCCGGCCCCCACTGCTTTTTTCCTTCCTCACCTCTGTCCGAAGAGAAATTCCAGCGGAAAGTATGGGTGACACAACCTCTTCTTTACAGGCGGCAGCCTGGCAACTCCTGCAGAAAGGCCAGCAGAACCCCACTCACACCGGGCCACCCACAAAACTGTGGCCCCTCACTCCCTCCCACCAGCACAGCCCCGAGACTGCTGACGGGGCAGAGAATATGGAGTCAGGCACAGCTTCAGGGGCTATTGCTGCCTGGAGCGCTGTTTATATTGACCTCAACGAGGCACACCTGGCGAGGGAGGGCCGGCAGGGTAAGGCTGCCCAGGTCAGCTAATCCACAACCCTCAGGGAATCACATTGTTGAAAATGAACCCCGCTAAGGCAGAAGAGAAGCCAAGGGACAAAAGGACACAATGCCATTTGCAGCACCGTAGATGAGTCTAGAAGTAATCACGTGACTTGTAGTATGTCAGAAAGTGGAAGACACATATCATATCATATCACTTATAGGTGTTACCTAAAAATGGATACCAGGGCAGATATTTCCACGGAGAAGGGCAATCACAGATTCATTAAACAAACTTATGGTTCACCAATGGAAAGGTGTGAGGATTGGTTTCATTACGATATCGGGGTTAACAGACATATACAAACACAGGTGACATATATAATCACCAAAGACCTACAGAATACCAAGAGAGGACTACTCAACATTCTGTCATAACGTACATGGGAAAAGGATCCCAGGAAGAACAGACATCTGTATATGTGTAAAAGAACCACATCTTCCACACCTACAACAAGCCAAACATTGTAATCAAACTTGCTGTAATAAAAAATAAAAAATTAATTTAAAAACACGAACAAGAAGTAGTGAGACAAAGTGAGGGGCTTTCTCCTGGCACATTCCATTCTAAACTCCAATCTAGAACACCGCTTCCACTGAGGCTCTCTTGCCCTAGTAACCAGATTTGGTAAGGGTGAACTGCTGCCACCTTGTGTCCGTTTCACACAACAGCAGATTAATCCCAATGCTTATGGTCAGTTGATATTCAAAATCATTGCAGGCCTGTAAATGACACCTGCCCTGAAAACAAATCCTTGGGTCACATATCGACCAAAAAATTCAAAGGACGTCCATATTTCAAAACGACCATTTCAATAGGCATATTTTACGCACATTAGTGTTCTGCTTCTTTTCCTTTCTTTCCTTTTTTGTTAAAAAACACGGGAATGGAAAAAGGCATCCCTCAGAATGAGCGAAAATCGTTGCAGACGAATCAATGGACAGAGGTTTAATCTCCAATATATATAAACAGCTCATGCAGCTTAATATTAAAAAAAAAACAAACAACCCAGAAAAAATGGGCAGAAGATCTAAAGAGACGTTTCTTCAAAGGAGACACAGAGATGGCCAAGACGCACATGAAAAGCTGCTCAACAGCACTAATTATTAGAGAAATGCAAATCAAAACTACAATGAGGTATCACCTCACACCTGTTAGAATCGGCATCATCAGAAAATCTACAAACAACCAATTCTGGGGATGTTGTGGACAAAAGGAGCCCTCTTCCACTATTGGTGGGAATGTAAACTGATACAGTCACTATGGAGAGCAGTATGGAGTTTCCTTAAAAATATTAGAAATCGAATTACCATCTGATCCACCAATCCCACTTCTGGGCATATACCCAGAGAAAACCGTATTTCAAAAAGGCACATTTACCACAGTGTTCGTTGCAGCACTATTTACAATAGCCAGGTAATGGAAGCAACCTAAATGCCCACAGACAGATGAATGGATAAAGATGTGGTACATATATAAAATGGAATATTACTCGGCCATTAAAAGGAATGAAACTGGGTCATTTGTAGAGACATTGATGGATCGAGAGACTGTCATACAGAATGAAGTAAGTCAGAAAGAGGAAAACAAATATTGTATATTAATGCATATATGTGGAGCATAAAAATGGTACAGATGAACTGGTTTGCAGGTAAGAAATAGAGACACAGAGGTAGAGAACAAACGTATGGACACCAAGTGTGGGAAGCCATGGGGTGGTGGTGGTGGGATGAGTTGGGAGTTTGGGATTGACCTGTATACATGTATATTCATAAAATACATAACTTATAATAATGTGCTGTTTAAAAACATAAATAAAATTAAATTTCAAAATTTTAAAAAATAAAATTTAAAAATAAAACAGAAAAAATTCTTCTCGTCACACAGATGTATTTATAGGAATGAATTATTTCCATGCTTATATCTATAAATACATAAAAGAGGAATAATATCTAACTTGAACCATAAAAGAAAAAAAAAAGTGAACCCACGAGTTATACAGAGGAAATCCCTATCACGGCAATTGCTCCAACGGTAAACAATTCTGAAATTGGTCAGAGGTGGGGAACCATCTCCCATACAGCCAGCAACCCACCCCCCACGCTAGGAGCGTCCTCATTGCAAAGCTGGGGGACCGTGCCGAGGCATTTGTGAGTAAACGTGAGCTGAGCCCCAGGCCAGCTGCTGCTGAACTTTTCCCACCCTTTCCAGGTAAAACACCTGAATATGTACAAGGGCTTGAAAGCCTAGAGGAAGGACCGTGGAGCCACACCAGCGACAGCACGCAGGCCAACTTGGTGCCTGCAGGCCAGCCAAGGTGGTCGTCGCATGTAAAGCACAGTAAGAGGGGCACAACTTCGACAATGATGCACTTGGCCAAAAAGGGCGTATGCGTTTTCTCCTAAATATATTAAGGAGAAAACGCATACGCCCTTTTTGTCCAAGAAAGCAAGCGGGCAATGCAAATCTGCACTACAAAGAAGTATCACTTCCCACCGGTCAAAAGGGATATCCACAAAATGTGTAAAAACCAGAAAGACAAGACAGGCCCTGGAGAACAGGGAGCCTTGTTTTGCTGATGGGCGGGATGTAAGTTGCCAACTGCCTCACTGGAGGAGTGCATTGTGTTCCCTAAAACAAGTAAACAACAGAGCTACAGAGCCAAGGGCACTTCCAGTCTAGGGAATATACCTTGGGAAAACTGAAAATCCATAAGACAGAGCCACCCCCAAATTGAGGGCTGCACTGCTTACAAGAACCTCAACCTGGGTACACCTGAAATATCCCAGGAAATATAAAAATGGTTCCAAACATTGTGGAACTTACGTACGATGGAATATCCCTCAGCCATGAAATCAATGTCATAAGACCAGTAGCAGCAAAATGAGTGGATTCAGGTACGATGATTCTAAGTGAAAGAAGTCACACAGAGAAAGAAACTTATCATAAGATATCACTTAGGAAGATCCTGTAAACATGGCTACACATGAACTGAGTTAGGAAAGAGAACAGAGTCTCACATTTAGAAAACACTCTTATGCCAGCTTAAGGGGGAAGGAGAGGTGGGGTGATGCATCAAACCAGAGTTTGATATAAGCACAGGTACTGTTCCAAAAACCAACTATGGAATAGACAAGACCTACACCTTCCTCAGTGAAAGGGACTCAAAACCCCATATTTCCCGCAGAGGAATAGATCTGACTAGTAAGAATCTTAAAACCTATGTATTGATATGTCTCCGTAAGGGAATCAAGTGTGTCTAGACTGGCATAAACATGGCAGCGAGAATCAGCTCAAACCCACTCTAAAAAGGAATTTCAAAAACAGAACAAAGAAACAGGGAAATTCTTTACAATTCCTTCAGGGTCTCTGATGCAACCTGGAATGACCCTATCTACGATGACAGCTGGATGTGGCATGAGGCTGGACACTTGGGACTGAGAGGATTGGTGAGATTGGGTGAGCAAATGCAGACCCTTTAAAGCAATAATGCATGGCACCCATTCCATGGTTCCCAACTCTCCAGGTTGAAGGGAATATTACTACAGCTTTAACATGTACAGGAAACCTAGAGAATGGACACACTGTGAATACGAAAGGTTTCTAAAACTCAATGAAGAGTCCCTCTCCTGGTGCTCCGGTTTGACTTTCCAACTGCTTTACTATCAATCTCCCAACTTGGAGAGACAGCCCCTTTAAGCTCCTGGTTCACACAGGTTGCCAATTTGGCAGAGGAGGAAAGGGAAGAGGGAGAACCAATGAGAGAGTAGCTGTTAGGCATTTGGATGGGCACATGTCACTCTAATTTCCCGGCAGGAAGAAGAATTAACCAAAGTCTCAGCCACCCACCGGGAACCAGTATAGGTCCTGAACCAAAAGTTTGGACTTGCGTTCAGCTCACAAAAAACGAGTTTGAAAATGGAGCTCAGGGGCACAGCAATTCACAAACAGGCAGAGTAATCAAGGCCAACAATCGTCCAAAAATCTGTTGAGGGAAGTCAACGAGGCGGACTTGAAATCGAGGCAGAATAGCAGGAAACAGATTTCAAGAGGTACGTTGGAATCACCTGTAAAGCACAGGAAGAGGGGCACAACTTCGACAATGATGCACTTGGCCAAAAAGGGCGTATGCGTTTTCTCCTGAATATATTCAGGAAAACACGCATACGCCCTTTTGGCCAAGCAAGCAAGCGGGCAATGCAAATCTGCACTACAAAGAAGTATCACTTCCCACGGGTCAAAAGGGACATCCACAAAATGTGTAAAAACCAGAAAGGCAAGACAGGCCGTGGCGAAATGGGAGCCTTGTTATGCTGATGGGCAGGATGTAAGTTGCCAACTGCCTCACTGGAGGAGTGCATTGTGCTCCCTAAAACAAGTAAACAACAGAGCTACAGAGCCAAGGGCACTTCCAGTCTAGGGAATATACCTTGGGAAAACTGAAAATCCATAAGACAGAGCCACCCCCAAATTGAGGGCTGCACTGCTTACAAGAACCTCAACCTGGGTACACCTGAAATATCCCAGGAAATATAAAAATGGTTCAAAACATTGTGGAACTTACGTACGATGGAATATCCCTCAGCCATGAAATCAATGTCATAAGACCAGTAGCAGCAAAATGAGTGGATTCAGGTACGATGATTCTAAGTGAAAGAAGTCACACAGAAAAAGAAACTTATCATAAGATATCACTTAGGAAGATCCTGTAAACATGGCTACACATGAACTGAGTTAGGAAAGAGAACAGAGTCTCACATTTAGAAAACACTCTTATGCCTGCTTAAGGGGGAAGGAGAGGTGGGGTGATGCATCAAACCAGAGTTTGATATAAGCACAGGTACTGTTCCAAAAACCAACTATGGAATAGACAAGACCTACACCTTCCTCAGTGAAAGGGACTCAAAACCCCATATTTCCCGCAGAGGAATAGATCTGACTAGTAAGAATCTTAAAACCTATGTATTGATATGTCTCCGTAAGGGAATCAAGTGTGTCTAGACTGGCATAAACATGGCAGCGAGAATCAGCTCAAACCCACTCTAAAAAGGAATTTCAAAAACAGAACAAAGAAACAGGGAAATTCTTTACAATTCCTTCAGGGTCTCTGATGCAACCTGGAATGACCCTATCTACGATGACAGCTGGATGTGGCATGAGGCTGGACACTTGGGACTGAGAGGATTGGTGAGATTGGGTGAGCAAATGCAGACCCTTTAAAGCAATAATGCATGGCAACCATTCCATGGGTCCCACCTCTCCAGGTTGAAGGGAATATTACTACAGCTATAACATGTACGGGAAACCTAGAGAATGGACACACTGTGAATACGAAAGGTTTCTAAAACTCAACGAAGAGTCCCTCTCCTGGTGCTCCGGTTTGACTTTCCAACAGCTTTACTATCAATCTCCCAACTTGGAGAGACAGCCCCTTTAAGCTCCTGGTTCACACAGGTTGCCCATTTGGCAGAGGAGGAAAGGGAAGAGGGAGAACCAATGAGAGAGTAGCTGTTAGGCATTTGGATGGGCACATGGCACTCTAATTTCCCGACAGGAAGAAGAATTAACCAAAGTCTCAGCCACCCACCGGGAACCAGTATAGGTCCTGAACCAAATGTTTGGACTTGCGTTCAGCTCACAAAAAACGAGTTGAAAAATGGAGCTCAGGGGCACAGCAATTCACAAACTGGCAGAGTCATCAAGGCCAACTATCGTCCAAAAATCTGTTGAGGGAAGGCAACGAGGCGGACTTGAATGCGAGGCAGAATAGCAGGAAACAGATTTCAAGAGGTACGTTAGAATCGCCTGTAAAGCACAGGAAGAGGGGCACAACTTCAACAATGATGCACTTGGCCAAAAAGGGCGTATGCGTTTTCTCCTGAATATATTCAGGAGAAAACGCATACGCCCTTTTTGGCCAAGCAAGCAAGCGGGCAATGCAAATCTGCACTACAAAGAAGTATCACTTCCCACCGGTCAAAAGGGACATCCACAAAATGTGTAAAAACCAGAAAGGCAAGACAGGCCCTGGAGAACAGGGAGCCTTGTTATGCTGATGGGCGGGATGTAAGTTGCCAACTGCCTCACTGGAGGAGTGCATTGTGTTCCCTAAAACAAGTAAACAACAGAGCTACAGAGCCAAGGGCACTTCCAGTCTAGGGAATATACCTTGGGAAAACTGAAAATCCATAAGACAGAGCCACCCCCAAATTGAGGGCTGCACTGCTTACAAGAACCTCAACCTGGGTACACCTGAAATATCCCAGGAAATATAAAAATGGTTCCAAATATTGTGGAACTTACGTACGATGGAATATCCCTCAGCCATGAAATCAATGTCATAAGACCAGTAGCAGCAAAATGAGTGGATTCAGGTACGATGATTCTAAGGGAAAGAAGTCACACAGAAAAAGAAACTTATCATAAGATATCACTTAGGAAGATCCTGTAAACATGGCAACACATGAACTGAGTTAGGAAAGAGAACAGAGTCTCACATTTAGAAAACACTCTTATGCCTGCTTAAGGGGGAAGGAGAGGTGGGGTGATGCATCAAACCAGAGTTTGATATAAGCACAGGTACTGTTCCAAAAACCAACTATGGAATAGACAAGACCTACACCTTCCTCAGTGAAAGGGACTCAAAACCCCATATTTCCCGCAGAGGAATAGATCTGACTAGTAAGAATCTTAAAACCTATGTATTGATATGTCTCCGTAAGGGAATCAAGTGTGTCTAGACTGGCATAAACATGGCAGCGAGAATCAGCTCAAACCCACTCTAAAAAGGAATTTCAAAAACAGAACAAAGAAACAGGGAAATTCTTTACAATTCCTTCAGGGTCTCCGATGCAACCTGGAATGACCCTATCTACAATGACAGCTGGATGCGGCATGAGGCTGGACACGTGGGACTGAGAGGATTGGAGAGATTGGGTGAGCAAAGGCAGACCCTTTATAGCAATAATGCATGGCACCCATTCCATGATTCCCAACTCTCCAGGTTGAAGGGAACATTACTACAGCTTTAACATGTACGGGAAACCTAGAGAAAGGACACACTGTGAATACGAAAGGTTTCTAAAACTCAACGAAGAGTCCCTCTCCTGGTGCTCCGGTTTGACTTTCCAACTGCTTTACTATCAATCTCCCAACTTGGAGAGACAGCCCCTTTAAGCTCCTGGTTCACACAGGTTGCCAATTTGGCAGAGGATGAAAGGGAAGAGGGAGAACCAATTAGAGAGTAGCTGTTAGGCATTTGGATGGGCACATGTCACTCTAATTTCCCGGCAGGAAGAAGAATTAACCAAAGTCTCAGCCACCCACCGGGAACCAGTATAGGTCCTGAACCAAAAGTTTGGACTTGCGTTCAGCTCACAAAAAACGAGTTTGAAAATGGAGCTCAGGGGCACAGCAATTCACAAACAGGCAGAGTAATCAAGGCCAACAATTGTCCAAAAATCTGTTGAGGGAAGGCAACGAGGCGGACTTGAAATCGAGGCAGAATAGCAGGAAACAGATTTCAAGAGGTACGTTGGAATCACCTGTAAAGCACAGGAAGAGGGGCACAACTTCGACAATGATGCACTTGGCCAAAAATGGCGTATGCGTGTTCTCCTGAATATATTCAGGAGAACACGCATACGCCCTTTTGGCCAAGCAAGCAAGCGGGCAATGCAAATCTGCACTACAAAGAAGTATCACTTCCCACGGGTCAAAAGGGACATCCACAAAATGTGTAAAAACCAGAAAGGCAAGACAGGCCATGGCGAAATGGGAGCCTTGTTATGCTGATGGGCAGGATGTAAGTTGCCAACTGACTCACTGGAGGAGTGCATTGTGCTCCCTAAAACAAGTAAACAACAGAGCTACAGAGCCAAGGGCACTTCCAGTCTAGGGAATATACCTTGGGAAAACTGAAAATCCATAAGACAGAGCCACCCCCAAATTGAGGGCTGCACTGCTTACAAGAACCTCAACCTGGGTACACCGGAAATATCCCAGGAAATATAAAAATGGTTCAAAAAATTGTGGAAATTACATACGATGGAATATCCCTCAGCCATGAAATCAATGTCATAAGACCAGTAGCAACAAAATGAGTGGATTCAGGTACGATGATTCTAAGTGAAAGAAGTCACACAGAAAAAGAAACTTATCATAAGATATCACTTAGGAAGATCCTGTAAACATGGCTATACATGAACTGAGTTAGGAAAGAGAACAGAGTCTCACATTTAGAAAACACTCTTATGCCTGCTTAAGGGGGAAGGAGAGGTGGGGTGATGCATCAAACCAGAGTTTGATATAAGCACAGGTACTGTTCCAAAAACCAACTATGGAATAGACAAGACCTACACCTTCCTCAGTGAAAGGGACTCAAAACCCCATATTTCCCACAGAGGAATAGATCTGACTAGTAAGAATCTTAAAACCTATGTATTGATATGTCTCCGTAAGGGAATCAAGTGTGTCTAGACTGGCATAAACATGGCAGCGAGAATCAGCTCAAACCCACTCTAAAAAGGAATTTCAAAAACAGAACAAAGAAACAGGGAAATTCTTTACAATTCCTTCAGGGTCTCTGATGCAACCTGGAATGACCCTATCTACGATGACAGCTGGATGTGGCATGAGGCTGGACACTTGGGACTGAGAGGATTGGTGAGATTGGGTGAGCAAATGCAGACCCTTTAAAGCAATAATGCATGGCAACCATTCCATGGGTCCCACCTCTCCAGGTTGAAGGGAATATTACTACAGCTATAACATGTACGGGAAACCTAGAGAATGGACACACTGTGAATACGAAAGGTTTCTATAACTCAACGAAGAGTCCCTCTCCTGGTGCTCCGGTTTGACTTTCCAACAGCTTTACTATCAATCTCCCAACTTGGAGAGACAGCCCCTTTAAGCTCCTGGTTCACACAGGTTGCCCATTTGGCAGAGGAGGAAAGGGAAGAGGGAGAACCAATGAGAGAGTAGCTGTTAGGCATTTGGATGGGCACATGTCACTCTAATTTCCCGGCAGGAAGAAGAATTAACCAAAGTCTCAGCCACCCACCGGGAACCAGTATAGGTCCTGAACCAAATGTTTGGACTTGCGTTCAGCTCACAAAAAACGAGTTGAAAAATGGAGCTCAGGGGCACAGCAATTCACAAACTGGCAGAGTCATCAAGGCCAACTATCGTCCAAAAATCTGTTGAGGGAAGGCAACGAGGCGGACTTGAATGCGAGGCAGAATAGCAGGAAACAGATTTCAAGAGGTACATTAGAATCGCCTGTAAAGCACAGGAAGAGGGGCACAACTTCGACAATGATGCACTTGGCCAAAAAGGGCGTATGCGTTTTCTCCTGAATATATTCAGGAGAAAACGCATACGCCCTTTTTGGCCAAGCAAGCAAGCGGGCAATGCAAATCTGCACTACAAAGAAGTATCACTTCCCAACGGTCAAAAGGGACATCCACAAAATGTGTAAAAACCAGAAAGGCAAGACAGGCCCTGGAGAACAGGGAGCCTTGTTATGCTGATGGGCGGGATGTAAGTTGCCAACTGCCTCACTGGAGGAGTGCATTGTGTTCCCTAAAACAAGTAAACAACAGAGCTACAGAGCCAAGGGCACTTCCAGTCTAGGGAATATACCTTGGGAAAACTGAAAATCCATAAGACAGAGCCACCCCCAAATTGAGGGCTGCACTGCTTACAAGAACCTCAACCTGGGTACACCTGAAATATCCCAGGAAATATAAAAATGGTTCAAAACATTGTGGAACTTACGTACGATGGAATATCCCTCAGCCACGAAATCAATGTCATAAGACCAGTAGCAGCAAAATGAGTGGATTCAGGTACGATGATTCTAAGTGAAAGAAGTCACACAGAAAAAGAAACTTATCATAAGATATCACTTAGGAAGATCCTGTAAACATGGCTACACATGAACTGAGTTAGGAAAGAGAACAGAGTCTCACATTTAGAAAACACTCTTATGCCTGCTTAAGGGGGAAGGAGTGGTGGGGTGATGCATCAAACCAGAGTTTGATATAAGCACAGGTACTGTTCCAAAAACCAACTATGGAATAGACAAGACCTACACCTTCCTCAGTGAAAGGGACTCAAAACCCCATATTTCCCGCAGAGGAATAGATATGACTAGTAAGAATCTTAAAACCTATGTATTGATATGTCTCCGTAAGGGAATCAAGTGTGTCTAGACTGGCATAAACATGGCAGCGAGAATCAGCTCAAACCAACTCTAAAAAGGAATTTCAAAAACAGAACAAAGAAACAGGGAAATTCTTTACAATTCCTTCAGGGTATCTGATGCAACCTGGAATGACCCTATCTACGATGACAGCTGGATGTGGCATGAGGCTGGACACTTGGGACTGAGAGGATTGGTGAGATTGGGTGAGCAAATGCAGACCCTTTAAAGCAATAATGCATGGCAACCATTCCATGGGTCCCACCTCTCCAGGTTGAAGGGAATATTACTACAGCTATAACATGTACGGGAAACCTAGAGAATGGACACACTGTGAATACGAAAGGTTTCTATAACTCAACGAAGAGTCCCTCTCCTGGTGCTCCGGTTTGACTTTCCAACAGCTTTACTATCAATCTCCCAACTTGGAGAGACAGCCCCTTTAAGCTCCTGGTTCACACAGGTTGCCCATTTGGCAGAGGAGGAAAGGGAAGAGGGAGAACCAATGAGAGAGTAGCTGTTAGGCATTTGGATGGGCACGTGTCACTCTAATTTCCCGGCAGGAAGAAGAATTAACCAAAGTCTCAGCCACCCACCGGGAACCAGTATAGGTCCTGAACCAAATGTTTGGACTTGCGTTCAGCTCACAAAAAACGAGTTGAAAAATGGAGCTCAGGGGCACAGCAATTCACAAACTGGCAGAGTCATCAAGGCCAACTATCGTCCAAAAATCTGTGGAGGGAAGGCAACGAGGCGGACTTGAATGCGAGGCAGAATAGCAGGAAACAGATTTCAAGAGGTACGTTAGAATCGCCTGTAAAGCACAGGAAGAGGGGCACAACTTCGACAATGATGCACTTGGCCAAAAAGGGCGTATGCGTTTTCTCCTGAATATATTCAGGAGAAAACGCATACGCCCTTTTTGGCCAAGCAAGCAAGCGGGCAATGCTAATCTGCACTACAAAGAAGTATCACTTCCCAACGGTCAAAAGGGACATCCACAAAATGTGTAAAAACCAGAAAGGCAAGACAGGCCCTGGAGAACAGGGAGCCTTGTTATGCTGATGGGCGGGATGTAAGTTGCCAACTGCCTCACTGGAGGAGTGCATTGTGTTCCCTAAAACAAGTAAACAACAGAGCTACAGAGCCAAGGGCACTTCCAGTCTAGGGAATATACCTTGGGAAAACTGAAAATCCATAAGACAGAGCCACCCCCAAATTGAGGGCTGCACTGCTTACAAGAACCTCAACCTGGGTACACCTGAAATATCCCAGGAAATATAAAAATGGTTCAAAACATTGTGGAACTTACGTACGATGGAATATCCCTCAGCCATGAAATCAATGTCATAAGACCAGTAGCAGCAAAATGAGTGGATTCAGGTACGATGATTCTAAGTGAAAGAAGTCACACAGAAAAAGAAACTTATCATAAGATATCACTTAGGAAGATCCTGTAAACATGGCTACACATGAACTGAGTTAGGAAAGAGAACAGAGTCTCACATTTAGAAAACACTCTTATGCCTGCTTAAGGGGGAAGGAGAGGTGGGGTGATGCATCAAACCAGAGTTTGATATAAGCACAGGTACTGTTCCAAAAACCAACTATGGAATAGACAAGACCTACACCTTCCTCAGTGAAAGGGACTCAAAACCCCATATTTCCCGCAGAGGAATAGATCTGACTAGTAAGAATCTTAAAACCTATGTATTGATATGTCTCCGTAAGGGAATCAAGTGTGTCTAGACTGGCATAAACATGGCAGCGAGAATCAGCTCAAACCCACTCTAAAAAGGAATTTCAAAAACAGAACAAAGAAACAGGGAAATTCTTTACAATTCCTTCAGGGTCTCTGATGCAACCTGGAATGACCCTATCTACGATGACAGCTGGATGTGGCATGAGGCTGGACACTTGGGACTGAGAGGATTGGTGAGATTGGGTGAGCAAATGCAGACCCTTTAAAGCAATAATGCATGGCACCCATTCCATGGTTCCCAACTCTCCAGGTTGAAGGGAATATTACTACAGCTATAACATGTACGGGAAACCTAGAGAATGGACACACTGTGAATATGAAAGGTTTCTAAAACTCAACGAAGAGTCCCTCTCCTGGTGCTCCGGTTTGACTTTCCAACAGCTTAACTATCAATCTCCCAACTTGGAGAGACAGCCCCTTTAAGCTCCTGGTTCACACAGGTTGCCCATTTGGCAGAGGAAGAAAGGGAAGAGGGAGAACCAATGAGAGAGTAGCTGTTAGGCATTTGGATGGGCACATGTCACTCTAATTTCCCGGCAGGAAGAAGAATTAACCAAAGTCTCAGCCACCCACCGGGAACCAGTATAGGTCCTGAACCAAATGTTTGGACTTGCGTTCAGCTCACAAAAAACGAGTTGAAAAATGGAGCTCAGGGGCACAGCAATTCACAAACTGGCAGAGTAATCAAGGCCAACTATCGTCCAAAAATCTGTTGAGGGAAGGCAACGAGGCGGACTTGAATGCGAGGCAGAATAGCAGGAAACAGATTTCAAGAGGTACGTTAGAATCGCCTGTAAAGCACAGGAAGAGGGGCACAACTTCGACAATGATGCACTTGGCCAAAAAGGGCGTATGCGTTTTCTCCTGAATATATTCAGGAGAAAACGCATGCGCCCTTTTTGGCCAAGCAAGCAAGCGGGCAATGCAAATCTGCACTACAAAGAAGTATCACTTCCCACCGGTCAAAAGGGACATCCACAAAATGTGTAAAAACCAGAAAGGCAAGACAGGCCCTGGAGAACAGGGAGCCTTGTTATGCTGATGGGCGGGATGTAAGTTGCCAACTGCCTCACTGGAGGAGTGCATTGTGTTCCCTAAAACAAGTAAACAACAGAGCTACAGAGCCAAGGGCACTTCCAGTCTAGGGAATATACCTTGGGAAAACTGAAAATCCATAAGACAGAGCCACCCCCAAATTGAGGGCTGCACTGCTTACAAGAACCTCAACCTGGGTACACCTGAAATATCCCAGGAAATATAAAAATGGTTCCAAACATTGTGGAACTTACGTACGATGGAATATCCCTCAGCCATGAAATCAATGTCATAAGACCAGTAGCAGCAAAATGAGTGGATTCAGGTACGATGATTCTAAGTGAAAGAAGTCACACAGAAAAAGAAACTTATCATAAGATATCACTTAGGAAGATCCTGTAAACATGGCTACACATGAACTGAGTTAGGAAAGAGAACAGAGTCTCACATTTAGAAAACACTCTTATGCCTGCTTAAGGGGGAAGGAGAGGTGGGGTGATGCATCAAACCAGAGTTTGATATAAGCACAGGTACTGTTCCAAAAACCAACTATGGAATAGACAAGACCTACACCTTCCTCAGTGAAAGGGACTCAAAACCCCATATTTCCCGCAGAGGAATAGATCTGACTAGTAAGAATCTTAAAACCTATGTATTGATATGTCTCCGTAAGGGAATCAAGTGTGTCTAGACTGGCATAAACATGGCAGCGAGAATCAGCTCAAACCCACTCTAAAAAGGAATTTCAAAAACAGAACAAAGAAACAGGGAAATTCTTTACAATTCCTTCAGGGTCTCTGATGCAACCTGGAATGACCCTATCTACGATGACAGCTGGATGTGGCATGAGGCTGGACACTTGGGACTGAGAGGATTGGTGAGATTGGGTGAGCAAATGCAGACCCTTTAAAGCAATAATGCATGGCAACCATTCCATGGGTCCCAACTCTCCAGGTTGAAGGGAATATTACTACAGCTATAACATGTACGGGAAACCTAGAGAATGGACACACTGTGAATACGAAAGGTTTCTAAAACTCAACGAAGAGTCCCTCTCCTGGTGCTCCGGTTTGACTTTCCAACAGCTTAACTATCAATCTCCCAACTTGGAGAGACAGCCCCTTTAAGCTCCTGGTTCACACAGGTTGCCCATTTGGCAGAGGAAGAAAGGGAAGAGGGAGAACCAATGAGAGAGTAGCTGTTAGGCATTTGGATGGGCACATGTCACTCTAATTTCCCGGCAGGAAGAAGAATTAACCAAAGTCTCAGCCACCCACCGGGAACCAGTATAGGTCCTGAACCAAATGTTTGGACTTGCGTTCAGCTCACAAAAAACGAGTTGAAAAATGGAGCTCAGGGGCACAGCAATTCACAAACTGGCAGAGTAATCAAGGCCAACTATCGTCCAAAAATCTGTTGAGGGAAGGCAACGAGGCGGACTTGAATGCGAGGCAGAATAGCAGGAAACAGATTTCAAGAGGTACGTTAGAATCGCCTGTAAAGCACAGGAAGAGGGGCACAACTTCGACAATGATGCACTTGGCCAAAAAGGGCGTATGCGTTTTCTCCTGAATATATTCAGGAGAAAACGCATACGCCCTTTTTGGCCAAGCAAGCAAGCGGGCAATGCAAATCTGCACTACAAAGAAGTATCACTTCCCAACGGTCAAAAGGGATATCCACAAAATGTGTAAAAACCAGAAAGGCAAGACAGGCCCTGGAGAACCGGGAGCCTTGTTATGCTGATGGGCGGGATGTAAGTTGCCAACTGCCTCACTGGAGGAGTGCATTGTGTTCCCTAAAACAAGTAAACAACAGAGCTACAGAGCCAAGGGCACTTCCAGTCTAGGGAATATACCTTGGGAAAACTGAAAATCCATAAGACAGAGCCACCCCCAAATTGAGGGTTGCACTGCTTACAAGAACCTCAACCTGGGTACACCTGAAATATCCCAGGAAATATAAAAATGGTTCAAAACTTTGTGGAACTTACGTACGATGGAATATCCCTCAGCCACGAAATCAATGTCATAAGACCAGTAGCAGCAAAATGATTGGATTCAGGTACGATGATTCTAAGTGAAAGAAGTCACACAGAAAAAGAAACTTATCATAAGATATCACTTAGGAAGATCCTGTAAACATGGCTACACATGAACTGAGTTAGGAAAGAGAACAGAGTCTCACATTTAGAAAACACTCTTATGCCTGCTTAAGGGGGAAGGAGAGGTGGGGTGATGCATCAAACCAGAGTTTGATATAAGCACAGGTACTGTTCCAAAAACCAACTATGGAATAGACAAGACCTACACCTTCCTCAGTGAAAGGGACTCAGAACCCCATATTTCCCGCAGAGGAATAGATATGACTAGTAAGTATCTTAAAACCTATGTATTGATATGTCTCCGTAAGGGAATCAAGTGTGTCTAGACTGGCATAAATATGGCAGCGAGAATCAGCTCAAACCCACTCTAAAAAGGAATTTCAAAAACAGAACAAAGAATCAGGGAAATTCTTAACAATTCCTTCAGGGTCTCTGATGCAACCTGGAATGACCCTATCTACAATGACAGCTGTATGCGGCATGAGGCTGGACACTTGGGACTGAGAGGATTGGAGAGATTGGGTGAGCAAAGGCAGACCCTTTATAGCAATAATGCATGGCACCCATTCCATGATTCCCAACTCTCCAGGTTGAAGGGAATATTACTACAGCTTTAACATGTACGGGAAACCTAGAGAATGGACACACTGTGAATACGAAAGGTTTCTAAAACTCAATGAAGAGTCCCTCTCCTGGTGCTCCGGTTTGACTTTCCAACTGCTTTACTATCAATCTCCCAACTTGGAGAGACAGCCACTTTAAGATCCTGGTTCACACAGGTTGCCAATTTGGCAGAGGATGAAAGGGAAGAGGGAGAACCAATGAGAGAGTAGCTGTTAGGCATTTGGATGGGCACATGTCACTCTAATTTCCCGGCAGGAAGAAGAATTAACCAAAGTCTCAGCCACCCACCGGGAACCAGTATAGGTCCTGAACCAAAAGTTTGGACTTGCGTTCAGCTCACAAAAAACGAGTTTGAAATTGGAGCTCAGGGGCACAGCAATTCACAAACAGGCAGAGTAATCAAGGCCAAAAATCGTCCAAAAATCTGTTGAGGGAAGGCAACGAGGCGGACTTGAAATCGAGGCAGAATAGCAGGAAACAGATTTCAAGAGGTACGTTGGAATCACCTGTAAAGCACAGGAAGAGGGGCACAACTTCGACAATGATGCACTTGGCCAAAAAGGGCGTATGCGTTTTCTCCTGAATATATTCAGGAGAACACACATACGCCCTTTTGGCCAAGGAAGCAAGCGGGCAATGCAAATCTGCACTACAAAGAAGTATCACTTCCCACGGGTCAAAAGGGACATCCACAAAATGTGTAAAAACCAGAAAGGCAAGACAGGCCATGGCGAAATGGGAGCCTTGTTATGCTGATGGGCAGGATGTAAGTTGCCAACTGCCTCACTGGAGGAGTGCATTGTGCTCCCTAAAACAAGTAAACAACAGAGCTACAGAGCCAAGGGCACTTCCAGTCTAGGGAATATACCTTGGGAAAACTGAAAATCCATAAGACAGAGCCACCCCCAAATTGAGGGCTGCACTGCTTACAAGAACCTCAACCTGGGTACACCGGAAATATCCCAGGAAATATAAAAATGGTTCAAAACATTGTGGAACTTACGTACGATGGAATATCCCTCAGCCATGAAATCAATGTCATAAGACCAGTAGCAGCAAAATGAGTGGATTCAGGTACGATGATTCTAAGTGAAAGAAGTCACACAGAAAAAGAAACTTATCATAAGATATCACTTAGGAAGATCCTGTAAACATGGCTACACATGAACTGAGTTAGGAAAGAGAACAGAGTCTCACATTTAGAAAACACTCTTATGCCTGCTTAAGGGGGAAGGAGAGGTGGGGTGATGCATCAAACCAGAGTTTGATATAAGCACAGGTACTGTTCCAAAAACCAACTATGGAATAGACAAGACCTACACCTTCCTCAGTGAAAGGGACTCAAAACCCCATATTTCCCGCAGAGGAATAGATCTGACTAGTAAGAATCTTAAAACCTATGTATTGATATGTCTCCGTAAGGGAATCAAGTGTGTCTAGACTGGCATAAACATGGCAGCGAGAATCAGCTCAAACCCACTCTAAAAAGGAATTTCAAAAACAGAACAAAGAAACAGGGAAATTCTTTACAATTCCTTCAGGGTCTCTGATGCAACCTGGAATGACCCTATCTACGATGACAGCTGGATGTGGCATGAGGCTGGACACTTGGGACTGAGAGGATTGGTGAGATTGGGTGAGCAAATGCAGACCCTTTAAAGCAATAATGCATGGCAACCATTCCATGGGTCCCACCTCTCCAGGTTGAAGGGAATATTACTACAGCTATAACATGTACGGGAAACCTAGAGAATGGACACACTGTGAATATGAAAGGTTTCTAAAACTCAACGAAGAGTCCCTCTCCTGGTGCTCCGGTTTGACTTTCCAACAGCTTAACTATCAATCTCCCAACTTGGAGAGACAGCCCCTTTAAGCTCCTGGTTCACACAGGTTGCCCA
>NW_028294239.1:0-42419 GCF_964341445.2 Mesoplodon mirus | reverse complement strand
CATATTAGCATAAGCAACGTGAAACATAGTTATTACCGTATTTGTAGAGAGTCATTCAAACGAGAAGCTGGAGAGAGATTCGCAATGAATCCAACTAAAGAATAGCTTAAAATAAATAGCGAACCAATGGAACGAAGCACAATAAACAGGTACGATGCTGCTTCTATCATATTATCATAAGCAACGAGAAACATAGTTATTACCGTATTTGTAGAGAGTCATTCAAACGAGAAGCTGGAGAGAGATTCGCAATCAATCGAACTAAAGAATAGCTCGAAATAAATAACGAACCAATGGAACGAAGCAGAATAAACAGGTACGATGCTGCTTCTATCATATTAGCATAAGCAACGTGAAACATAGTTATTACCGTATTTGTAGAGAGTCATTCAGACGAGAAGCTGGAGAGAGATTCGCAATGAATCGAACTAAAGAATAGCTTGAATAAATAGCGAACCAATGGAACGAAGCAGAATAAACAGCTACGATGCTGCTTCTATCATATTAGCATAAGCAACGAGAAACATAGTTATTACCGTATTTGTAGAGAGTCATTCAAACGAGAAGCTGGAGAGACATTCGCAATGAATCGAACTAAAGAATAGCTTGAAATAAATAACGAACCAATGGAACGAAGCACAATAAACAGGTACGATGCTGCTTCTATCATATTAGCATAAGCAACGTGAAACATAGTTATTACCGTATTTGTAGAGAGTCATTCAAACCAGAAGCTGGAGAGAGATTCGCAATGAATCGAAGTAAAGAATAGCTTGAAATAAATAACGAACCAATGGAACGAAGCAGAATAAACAGGTACGATGCTGCTTCTATCATATTAGCATAAGCAACGTGAAACATAGTTATACCGTATTTGTAGAGAGTCATTCAGACGAGAAGCTCGAGAGAGATTCGCAATGAATCGAACTAAAGAATAGCTTGAAATAAATAACGAACCAATGGAACGAAGCAGAATAAACAGGTACGATGCTGCTTCTATCATATTAGCATAAGCAACGTGAAACATAGTTATTACCGTATTTGTAGAGAGTCATTCAAACGAGAAGCTGGAGAGAGATTCGCAATGAATCGAACTAAAGAATAGCTTAAAATAGATAGCGAACCAATGGAACGAAGCACAATAAACAGGTACGATGCTGCTTCTATCATATTATCATAAGCAACGAGAAACATAGTTATTACCGTATTTGTAGAGAGTCATTCAAACGAGAAGCTGGAGAGAGATTCGCAATCAATCGAACTAAAGAATAGCTCGAAATAAATAACGAACCAATGGAACGAAGCAGAATAAACAGGTACGATGCTGCTTCTATCATATTAGCATAAGCAACGTGAAACATAGTTATTACCGTATTTGTAGAGAGTCATTCAGACGAGAAGCTGGAGAGAGATTCGCAATGAATCGAACTAAAGAATAGCTTGAAATAAATAGCGAACCAATGGAACGAAGCAGAATAAACAGCTACGATGCTGCTTCTATCATATTAGCATAAGCAACGAGAAACATAGTTATTACCGTATTTGTAGAGAGTCATTCAAACGAGAAGCTGGAGAGACATTCGCAATGAATCGAACTAAAGAATAGCTTGAAATAAATAACGAACCAATGGAACGAAGCACAATAAACAGGTACGATGCTGCTTCTATCATATTAGCATAAGCAACGTGAAACATAGTTATTACCGTATTTGTAGAGAGTCATTCAAACCAGAAGCTGGAGAGAGATTCGCAATGAATCGAAGTAAAGAATAGCTTGAAATAAATAACGAACCAATGGAACGAAGCAGAATAAACAGGTACGATGCTGCTTCTATCATATTAGCATAAGCAACGTGAAACATAGTTATTACCGTATTTGTAGAGAGTCATTCAGACGAGAAGCTCGAGAGAGATTCGCAATGAATCGAACTAAAGAATAGCTTGAAATAAAATAACGAACCAATGGAACGAAGCAGAATAAACAGGTACGATGCTGCTTCTATCATATTAGCATAAGCAACGTGAAACATAGTTATTACCGTATTTGTAGAGAGTCATTCAAACGAGAAGCTGGAGAGAGATTCGCAATGAATCCAACTAAAGAATAGCTTAAAATAAATAGCGAACCAATGGAACGAAGCACAATAAACAGGTACGATGCTGCTTCTATCATATTATCATAAGCAACGAGAAACATAGTTATTACCGTATTTGTAGAGAGTCATTCAAACGAGAAGCTGGAGAGAGATTCGCAATGAATCGAACTAAAGAATAGCTTGAAATAAATAACGAACCAATGGAACGAAGCAGAATAAACAGGTACGATGCTGCTTCTATCATATTAGCATAAGCAACGTGAAACATAGTTATTACCGTATTTGTAGAGAGTCATTCAAACCAGAAGCTGGAGAGAGATTCGCAAATGAATCGAAGTAAAGAATAGCTTGAAATAAATAACGAACCAATGGAACGAAGCAGAATAAACAGGTACGATGCTGCTTCTATCATATTAGCATAAGCAACGTGAAACATAGTTATTACCGTATTTGTAGAGAGTCATTCAGACGAGAAGCTCGAGAGAGATTCGCAATGAATCGAACTAAAGAATAGCTTGAAATAAATAACGAACCAATGGAACGAAGCAGAATAAACAGGTACGATGCTGCTTCTATCATATTAGCATAAGCAACGTGAAACATAGTTATTACCGTATTTGTAGAGAGTCATTCAGACGAGAAGCTGGAGAGAGATTCGCAATGAATCGAACTAAAGAATAGCTTGAAATAAATAGCGAACCAATGGAACGAAGCAGAATAAACAGCTACGATGCTGCTTCTATCATATTAGCATAAGCAACGAGAAACATAGTTATTACCGTATTTGTAGAGAGTCATTCAAACGAGAAGCTGGAGAGACATTCGCAATGAATCGAACTAAAGAATAGCTTGAAATAAATAACGAACCAATGGAACGAAGCACAATAAACAGGTACGATGCTGCTTCTATCATATTAGCATAAGCAACGTGAAACATAGTTATTACCGTATTTGTAGAGAGTCATTCAAACCAGAAGCTGGAGAGAGATTCGCAATGAATCGAAGTAAAGAATAGCTTGAAATAAATAACGAACCAATGGAACGAAGCAGAATAAACAGGTACGATGCTGCTTCTATCATATTAGCATAAGCAACGTGAAACATAGTTATTACCGTATTTGTAGAGAGTCATTCAGACGAGAAGCTCGAGAGAGATTCGCAATGAATCGAACTAAAGAATAGCTTGAAATAAATAACGAACCAATGGAACGAAGCAGAATAAACAGGTACGATGCTGCTTCTATCATATTAGCATAAGCAACGTGAAACATAGTTATTACCGTATTTGTAGAGAGTCATTCAAACGAGAAGCTGGAGAGAGATTCGCAATGAATCCAACTAAAGAATAGCTTAAAATAAATAGCGAACCAATGGAACGAAGCACAATAAACAGGTACGATGCTGCTTCTATCATATTATCATAAGCAAACGAGAAACATAGTTATTACCGTATTTTGTAGAGAGTCATTCAAACGAGAAGCTGGAGAGAGATTCGCAATGAATCGAACTAAAGAATAGCTTGAAATAAATAGCGAACCAATGGAACGAAGCAGAATAAACAGCTACGATGCTGCTTCTATCATATTAGCATAAGCAACGAGAAACCATAGTATTACCGTATTTGTAGAGAGTCATTCAAACGAGAAGCTGGAGAGACATTCGCAATGAAGAATCGAACTAAAGAATAGCTTGAAATAAATAACGAACCAATGGAACGAAGCACAATAAACAGGTACGATGCTGCTTCTATCATATTAGCATAAGCAACGTGAAACATAGTTATTACCGTATTTGTAGAGAGTCATTCAAACCAGAAGCTGGAGAGAGATTCGCAATGAATCGAAGTAAAGAATAGCTTGAAATAAATAGCGAACCAATGGAACGAAGCAGAATAAACAGGTACGATGCTGCTTCTATCACATTAGCATAAGCAAAGTAAAACATAGTTATTACCGTATTTGTAGAGAGTCGTTCAAACGAGGAAGCTGGAGAGAGATTCGCAATGAATCGAACTAAAGAATAGCTTGAAATAAATAGCGAACCAATGGAACGAAGCACAATAAACAGGTACGATGCTGCTTCTATCATATTAGCATAAGCAACGTGAAACATAGTTATTACCGTATTTGTAGAGAGTCATTCAAACGAGAAGCTGGAGAGAGATTCGCAATGAATCGAACTAAAGAATAGCTTGAAATAAATAACGAACCAATGGAACGAAGCAGAATAAACAGGTACGATGCTGCTTCTATCATATTAGCATAAGCAACGTGAAACATAGTTATTACCGTATTTGTAGAGAGTCATTCAAACGAGAAGCTGGAGAGAGATTCGCAATGAATCGAACTAAAGAATAGCTTAAAATAAATAGCGAACCAATGGAACGAAGCACAATAAACAGGTACGATGCTGCTTCTATCATATTATCATAAGCAACGAGAAACATAGTTATTACCGTATTTGTAGAGAGTCATTCAAACGAGAAGCTGGAGAGAGATTCGCAATGAATCGAACTAAAGAACAGCTTGAAATAAATAACGAACCAATGGAACGAAGCAGAATAAACAGGTACGATGCTGCTTCTATCATATTAGCATAAGCAACGTGAAACATAGTTATTACCGTATTTGTAGAGACTCATTCAGACGAGAAGCTGGAGAGAGATTCGCAATGAATCGAACTAAAGAATAGCTTGAAATAAATAGCGAACCAATGGAACGAAGCAGAATAAACAGCTACGATGCTGCTTCTATCATATTAGCATAAGCAACGAGAAACATAGTTATTACCGTATTTGTAGAGAGTCATTCAAACGAGAAGCTGGAGAGACATTCGCAATGAATCGAACTAAAGAATAGCTTGAAATAAATAACGAACCAATGAAACGAAGCACAATAAACAGGTAGGATGCTGCTTCTATCATATTAGCATAAGCAACGTGAAACATAGTTATTACCGTATTTGTAGAGAGTCATTCAAACCAGAAGCTGGAGAGAGATTCGCAATGAATCGAACTAAAGAATAGCTTGAAATAAATAACGAACCAATGGAACGAAGCAGATAAACAGGTACGATGCTGCTTCTATCATATTAGCATAAGCAACGTGAAACATAGTTATTACCGTATTTGTAGAGAGTCATTCAAACCAGAAGCTGGAGAGAGATTCGCAATGAATCGAACTAAAGAATAGCTTGAAATAAATAGCGAACCAATGGAACGAAGCAGAATAAACAGCTACGATGCTGCTTCTATCATATTAGCATAAGCAACGAGAAACATAGTTATTACCGCATTTGTAGAGAGTCATTCAAACGAGAAGCTGGAGAGGCATTCGCAATGAATCGAACTAAAGAATAGCTTGAAATAAATAACGAACCAATGGAACGAAGCACAATAAACAGGTACGATGCTGCTTCTATCATATTAGCATAAGCAACGTGAAACATAGTTATTACCGTATTTGTAGAGAGTCATTCAAACGAGAAGCTGGAGAGAGATTCGCAATGAATCGAACTAAAGAATAGCTTAAAATAAATAGCGAACCAATGGAACGAAGCACAATAAACAGGTACGATGCTGCTTCTATCATATTATCATAAGCAACGAGAAACATAGTTATTACCGTATTTGTAGAGAGCCATTCAAACGAGAAGCTGGAGAGAGATTCGCAATGAATCGAACTAAAGAATAGCTTAAAATAAATAGCGAACCAATGGAACGAAGCACAATAAACAGGTACGATGCTGCTTCTCTCATATTATCATAAGCAACGAGAAGCATAGTTATTACCGTATTTGTAGAGAGTCATTCAAACGAGAAGCTGGAGAGAGATTCGCAAAGAGTCAAACTAAAGAATAGCTTGAAATAAATAACGAACCAATGGAACGAAGCAGAATAAACAGGTACGATGCTGCTTCTATCATATTAGCATAAGCAACGTGAAACATAGTTATTACCGTATTTGTAGAGAGTCATTCAATCAAACGAGAAGCTGGAGAGAGATTCGCAATGAATCAAACTAAAGAATAGCTTGAAATAAATAACGAACCAATGAACGAAGCAGAATAAACAGGTACGATGCTGCTTCTATCATATTAGCATAAGCAACGTGAAACATAGTTATTACCGTATTTGTAGAGAGTCATTCAAACGAGAAGCTGGAGAGAGATTCGCAATGAATCGAACTAAAGAATAGCTTAAAATAAATAGCGAACCAATGGAACGAAGCACAATAAACAGGTACGATGCTGCTTCTATCATATTATCATAAGCAACGAGAAACATAGTTATTACCGTATTTGTAGAGAGTCATTCAAACGAGAAGCTGGAGAGAGATTCGTAATGAATCGAACTAAAGAATAGCTTGAAATAAATAACGAACCAATGGAACGAAGCAGAATAAACAGGTACGATGCTGCTTCTATCATATTAGCATAAGCAACGTGAAACATAGTTATTACCGTATTTGTAGAGAGTCATTCAGACGAGAAGCTGGAGAGAGATTCGCAATGAATCGAACTAAAGAATAGCTTGAAATAAATAGCGAACCAATGGAACGAAGCAGAATAAACAGCTACGATGCTGCTTCTATCATATTAGCATAAGCAACGAGAAACATAGTTATTACCGTATTTGTAGAGAGTCATTCAACGAGAAGCTGGAGAGAGATTCGCAAGAATCGAACTAAAGAATAGCTTGAAATAATAACGAACCAATGGAACGAAGCACAATAAACAGGTACGATTCTGCTTCTATCATATTAGCATAAGCAACGAGAAACATAGTTATTACCGTATTTGTAGAGAGTCATTCAAACGAGAAGCTGGAGACAGATTCGCAATGAATCAAACTAAAGAATAGCTTGAAATAAATAACGAACCAATGGAACGAAGCAGAATAAACAGGTACGATGCTGCTTCTATCATATTAGCATAAGCAACGTGAAACATAGTTATTACCGTATTTGTAGAGAGTCATTCAAACGAGAAGCTGGAGAGAGATTCGCAATGAATCGAACTAAAGAATAGCTTAAAATAAATAGCGAACCAATGGAACGAAGCACAATAAACAGGTACGATGCTGCTTCTATCATATTATCATAAGCAACGAGAAACATAGTTATTACCGTATTTGTAGAGAGTCATTCAAACGAGAAGCTGGAGAGAGATTCGCAATGAATCGAACTAAAGAATAGCTTGAAATAAATAACGAACCAATGGAACGAAGCAGAATAAACAGGTACGATGCTGCTTCTATCATATTAGCATAAGCAACGTGAAACATAGTTATTACCGTATTTGTAGAGAGTCATTCAGACGAGAAGCTGGAGAGAGATTCGCAATGAATCGAACTAAAGAATAGCTTGAAATAAATAGCGAACCAATGGAACGAAGCAGAATAAACAGCTACGATGCTGCTTCTATCATATTAGCATAAGCAACGAGAAACATTGTTATTACCGTATTTGTAGAGAGTCATTCAAACGAGAAGCTGGAGAGACATTCGCAATGAATCGAACTAAAGAATAGCTTGAAATAAATAACGAACCAATGGAACGAAGCACAATAAACAGGTACGATGCTGCTTCTATCATATTAGCATAAGCAACGTGAAACATAGTTATTACCGTATTTGTAGAGAGTCATTCAAACCAGAAGCTGGAGAGAGATTCGCAATGAATCGAAGTAAAGAATAGCTTGAAATAAATAACGAACCAATGGAACGAAGCAGAATAAACAGGTACGATGCTGCTTCTATCATATTAGCATAAGCAACGTGAAACACAGTTATTACCGTATTTGTAGAGAGTCATTCAGACGAGAAGCTCGAGAGAGATTCGCAATGAATCGAACTAAAGAATAGCTTGAAATAAATAACGAACCAATGGAACGAAGCAGAATAAACAGGTACGATGCTGCTTCTATCATATTAGCATAAGCAACGTGAAACATAGTTATTACCGTATTTGTAGAGAGTCATTCAAACGAGAAGCTGGAGAGAGATTCGCAATGAATCCAACTAAAGAATAGCTTAAAATAAATAGCGAACCAATGGAACGAAGCAGAATAAACAGGTACGATGCTGCTTCTATCATATTAGCATAAGCAACGTGAAACATAGTTATTACCGTATTTGTAGAGAGTCATTCAAACGAGAAGCTGGAGAGAGATTCGCAATGAATCGAACTAAAGAATAGCTTAAAATAAATAGCGAACCAATGGACGAAGCACAATAAACAGGTACGATGCTGCTTCTATCATATTATCATAAGCAACGAGAAACATAGTTATTACCGTATTTGTAGAGAGTCATTCAAACGAGAAGCTGGAGAGAGATTCGCAATGAATCGAACTAAAGAATAGCTTAAAATAAATAGCGAACCAATGGAACGAAGCACAATAAACAGGTACGATGCTGCTTCTATCATATTATCATAAGCAACGAGAAACATAGTTATTACCGTATTTGTAGAGAGTCATTCAAACGAGAAGCTGGAGAGAGATTCGCAATGAATCGAACTAAAGAATAGCTTGAAATAAATAACGAACCAATGGAACGAAGCAGAATAAACAGGTACGATGCTGCTTCTATCATATTAGCATAAGCAACGTGAAACATAGTTATTACCGTATTTGTAGAGAGTCATTCAAAACGAGAAGCTGGAGAGAGATTCGCAATGAATCCAACTAAAGAATAGCTTAAAATAAATAGCGAACCAATGGAACGAAGCACAATAAACAGGTACGATGCTGCTTCTATCATATTATCATAAGCAACGAGAAACATAGTTATTACCGTATTTGTAGAGAGTCATTCAAACGAGAAGCTGGAGAGAGATTCGCAATGAATCGAACTAAAGAATAGCTTGAAATAAATAACGAACCAATGGAACGAAGCAGAATAAACAGGTACGATGCTGCTTCTATCATATTAGCATAAGCAACGTGAAACATAGTTATTACCGTATTTGTAGAGAGTCATTCAAACCAGAAGCTGGAGAGAGATTCGCAATGAATCGAAGTAAAGAATAGCTTGAAATAAATAACGAACCAATGGAACGAAGCAGAATAAACAGGTACGATGCTGCTTCTATCATATTAGCATAAGCAACGTGAACATAGTTATTACCGTATTTGTAGAGAGTCATTCAGACGAGAAGCTCGAGAGAGATTCGCAATGAATCGAACTAAAGAATAGCTTGAAATAAATAACGAACCAATGGAACGAAGCAGAATAAACAGGTACGATGCTGCTTCTATCATATTAGCATAAGCAACGTGAACATAGTTATTACCGTATTTGTAGAGAGTCATTCAGACGAGAAGCTGGAGAGAGATTCGCAATGAATCGAACTAAAGAATAGCTTGAAATAAATAGCGAACCAATGGAACGAAGCAGAATAAACAGCTACGATGCTGCTTCTATCATATTAGCATAAGCAACGAGAAACATAGTTATTACCGTATTTGTAGAGAGTCATTCAAAACGAGAAGCTGGAGAGACATTCGCAATGAATCGAACTAAAGAATAGCTTGAAATAAATAACGAACCAATGGAACGAAGCACAATAAACAGGTACGATGCTGCTTCTATCATATTAGCATAAGCAACGTGAAACATAGTTATTACCGTATTTGTAGAGGGTCATTCAAACCAGAAGCTGAGAGAGATTCGCAATGAATCGAAGTAAAGAATAGCTTGAAATAAATAACGAACCAATGGAACGAAGCAGAATAAACAGGTACGATGCTGCTTCTATCATATTAGCATAAGCAAAGTGAAACATAGTATTACCGTATTTGTAGAGAGTCATTCAGACGAGAAGCTCGAGAGAGATTCGCAATGAATCGAACTAAAGAATAGCTTAAAATAAATAGCGAACCAATGGAACGAAGCACAATAAACAGGTACGATGCTGCTTCTATCATATTATCATAAGCAACGAGAACATAGTTATTACCGTATTTGTAGAGAGTCATTCAAACGAGAAGCTGGAGAGAGATTCGCAATGAATCGAACTAAAGAATAGCTTAAAATAAATAGCGAACCAATGGAACGAAGCACAATAAACAGGTACGATGCTGCTTCTATCATATTATCATAAGCAACGAGAAACATAGTTATTACCGTATTTGTAGAGAGTCATTCAAACGAGAAGCTGGAGAGAGATTCGGCAATGAATCGAACTAAAGAATAGCTTGAAATAAATAACGAACCAATGGAACGAAGCAGAATAAACAGGTACGATGCTGCTTCTATCATATTAGCATAAGCAACGTGAAACATAGTTATTACCGTATTTGTAGAGAGTCATTCAAACGAGAAGCTGGAGAGAGATTCGCAATGAATCCAACTAAAGAATAGCTTAAAATAAATAGCGAACCAATGGAACGAAGCACAATAAACAGGTACGATGCTGCTTCTATCATATTATCATAAGCAACGAGAAACATAGTTATTACCGTATTTGTAGAGAGCATTCAAACGAGAAGCTGGAGAGAGATTCGCAATGAATCGAACTAAAGAATAGCTTGAAATAAATAACGAACCAATGGAACGAAGCAGAATAACAGGTACGATGCTGCTTCTATCATATTAGCATAAGCAACGTGAAACATAGTTATTACCGTATTTGTAGAGAGTCATTCAAACCAGAAGCTGGAGAGAGATTCGCAATGAATCGAAGTAAAGAATAGCTTGAAATAAATAACGAACCAATGGAACGAAGCAGAATAAACAGGTACGATGCTGCTTCTATCATATTAGCATAAGCATCGTGAAACATAGTTATTACCGTATTTGTAGAGAGTCATTCAGACGAGAAGCTCGAGAGAGATTCGCAATGAATCGAACTAAAGAATAGCTTGAAATAAATAACGAACCAATGGAACGAAGCAGAATAAACAGGTACGATGCTGCTTCTATCATATTAGCATAAGCAACGTGAAACATAGTTATTACCGTATTTGTAGAGAGTCATTCAGACGAGAAGCTGGAGAGAGATTCGCAATGAATCGAACTAAAGAATAGCTTGAAATAAATAGCGAACCAATGGAACGAAGCAGAATAAACAGCTACGATGCTGCTTCTATCATATTAGCATAAGCAACGAGAAACATAGTTATTACCGTATTTGTAGAGAGTCATTCAAACGAGAAGCTGGAGAGACATTCGCAATGAATCGAACTAAAGAATAGCTTGAAATAAATAACGAACCAATGGAACGAAGCACAATAAACAGGTACGATGCTGCTTCTATCATATTAGCATAAGCAACGTGAAACATAGTTATTACCGTATTTGTAGAGGGTCATTCAAACCAGAAGCTGGAGAGAGATTCGCAATGAATCGAAGTAAAGAATAGCTTGAAATAAATAACGAACCAATGGAACGAAGCAGAATAAACAGGTACGATGCTGCTTCTATCATATTAGCATAAGCAAGTGAAACATAGTTATTACCGTATTTGTAGAGAGTCATTCAGACGAGAAGCTCGAGAGAGATTCGCAATGAATCGAACTAAAGAATAGCTTGAAATAAATAACGAACCAATGGAACGAAGCAGAATAAACAGGTACGATGCTGCTTCTATCATATTAGCATAAGCAACGTGAAACATAGTTATTACCGTATTTGTAGAGAGTCATTCAAACGAGAAGCTGGAGAGAGATTCGCAATGAATCCAACTAAAGAATAGCTTAAAATAAATAGCGAACCAATGGAACGAAGCACAATAAACAGGTACGATGCTGCTTCTATCATATTATCATAAGCAACGAGAAACATAGTTATTACCGTATTTGTAGAGAGTCATTCAACGAGAAGCTGGAGAGAGATTCGCAATGAATCGAACTAAAGAATAGCTTGAAATAAATAACGAACCAATGGAACGAAGCAGAATAAACAGGTACGATGCTGCTTCTATCATATTAGCATAAGCAACGTGAAACATAGTTATTACCGTATTTGTAGAGAGTCATTCAGACGAGAAGCTGGAGAGAGATTCGCAATGAATCGAACTAAAGAATAGCTTGAAATAAATAGCGAACCAATGGAACGAAGCAGAATAAACAGCTACGATGCTGCTTCTATCATATTAGCATAAGCAACGAGAAACATAGTTATTACCGTATTTGTAGAGAGTCATTCAAACGAGAAGCTGGAGAGACATTCGCAATGAATCGAACTAAAGAATAGCTTGAAATAAATAACGGAACCAATGGAACGAAGCACAATAAACAGGTACGATGCTGCTTCTATCATATTAGCATAAGCAACGTGAAACATAGTTATTACCGTATTTGTAGAGAGTCATTCAAACCAGAAGCTGGAGAGAGATTCGCAATGAATCGAAGTAAAGAATAGCTTGAAATAAATAGCGAACCAATGGAACGAAGCAGAATAAACAGGTACGATGCTGCTTCTATCACATTAGCATAAGCAAAGTAAAACATAGTTAGGAAGACACTGAGATATTTGCAAAACTTGGGGGCGGTGCGAACTTCCAACCCGATGATTGCCCTTTCCGGGGGGTCACCAAGTTATCCATTACACCATCCGTGCCCCTCGCTTTGCCTTTCTCTCAGCGTGCTTTTTTTTTTTTTATTTACTTTTATCAACGCTATCAGCACTCACCCGTTATCGGGATGATCTTGGGTGCCCAAATCGGCCTTAAACCCAAGCTAAGCTGAAGCTGCGGTTAATTTATAATGTTGAATTTCATTTTTAACTACCTATTTCTGTTGATCGGTAGTGTTATATCATCGAAATAACCGCTAGGAAGACACTGAGATATTTGCAAAACTTGGGGGCGGTGCGAACTTCCAACCCGATGATTGCCCTTTCCGGGGGGTCACCAAGTTATCCATTACACCATCCGTGCCCCTCGCTTTGCCTTTCTCTCAGCGTGCTTTTTTTTTTTTATTTTACTTTTATCAACGCTATCAGCACTCACCCGTTATCGGGATGATCTTGGGTGCCCAAATCGGCCTTAAACCCAAGCTAAGCTGAAGCTGCGGTTAATTTATAATGTTGAATTTCATTTTTAACTACCTATTTCTGTTGATCGGTAGTGTTATATCAATCGAAATAACCGCTAGGAAGACACTGAGATATTTGCAAAACTTGGGGGCGGTGCGAACTTCCAACCCGATGATTGCCCTTTCCGGGGGGTCACCAAGTTATCCATTACACCATCCGTGCCCCTCGCTTTGCCTTTCTCTCAGCGTGCTTTTTTTTTTTTTTTATTTTACTTTTATCAACGCTATCAGCACTCACCCGTTATCGGGATGATCTTGGGTGCCCAAATCGGCCTTAAACCAAGCTAAGCTGAAGCTGCGGTTAATTTATAATGTTGAATTTCATTTTAACTACCTATTTCTGTTGATCGGTAGTGTTATATCAATCGAAATAACCGCTAGGAAGACACTGAGATATTTGCAAAACTTGGGGGCGGTGCGAACTTCCAACCCGATGATTGCCCTTTCCGGGGGGTCACCAAGTTATCCATTACACCATCCGTGCCCCTCGCTTTGCCTTTCTCTCAGCGTGCTTTTTTTTATTTTACTTTTATCAACGCTATCAGCACTCACCCGTTATCGGATGATCTTGGGTGCCCAAATCGGCCTTAAACCCAAGCTAAGCTGAAGCTGCGTTAATTTATAATGTTGAATTTCATTTTTAACTACCTATTTCTGTTGATCGGTAGTGTTATATCAATCGAAATAACCGCTAGGAAGACACTGAGATATTTGCAAAACTTGGGGGCGGTGCGAACTTCCAACCCGATGATTGCCCTTTCCGGGGGGTCACCAAGTTATCCATTACACCATCCGTGCCCCTCGCTTTGCCTTTTCTCTCAGCGTGCTTTTTTTTTTTATTTTACTTTTATCAACGCTATCAGCACTCACCCGTTATGGGATGATCTTGGGTGCCCAAATCGGCCTTAAACCCAAGCTAAGCTGAAGCTGCGGTTAATTTATAATGTTGAATTTCATTTTTAACTACCTATTTCTGTTGATCGGTAGTGTTATATCAATCGAAATAACCGCTAGGAAGACACTGAGATATTTGCAAAACTTGGGGGCGGTGCGAACTTCCAACCCGATGATTGCCCTTTCCGGGGGGCATTACACCATCCGTGCCCCTCGCTTTGCCTTTCTCTCAGCGTGCTTTTTTTTTTTTTTTTTTTTTATTTTACTTTTATCAACGCTATCAGCACTCACCCGTTATCGGGATGATCTTGGGTGCCCAAATCGGCCTTAAACCCAAGCTAAGCTGAAGCTGCGGTTAATTTATAATGTTGAATTTCATTTTTAACTACCTATTTCTGTTGATCGGTAGTGTTATATCAATCGAAATAACCGCTAGGAAGACACTGAGATATTTGCAAAACTTGGGGGCGGTGCGAACTTCCAACCCGATGATTGCCCTTTCCGGGGGGTCACCAAGTTATCCATTACACCATCCGTGCCCCTCGCTTTGCCTTTCTCTCAGCGTGCTTTTTTTTTTTTTATTTTACTTTTATCAACGCTATCAGCACTCACCCGTTATCGGGATGATCTTGGGTGCCCAAATCGGCCTTAAACCCAAGCTAAGCTGAAGCTGCGGTTAATTTATAATGTTGAATTTCATTTTTAACTACCTATTTCTGTTGATCGGTAGTGTTATATCAATCGAAATAACCGCTAGGAAGACACTGAGATATTTGCAAAACTTGGGGGCGGTGCGAACTTCCAACCCGATGATTGCCCTTTCCGGGGGGTCACCAAGTTATCCATTACACCATCCGTGCCCCTCGCTTTGCCTTTCTCTCAGCGTGCTTTTTTTTTATTTTACTTTTATCAACGCTATCAGCACTCACCCGTTATCGGGATGATCTTGGGTGCCCAAATCGGCCTTAAACCCAAGCTAAGCTGAAGCTGCGGTTAATTTATAATGTTGAATTTCATTTTTAACTACCTATTTCTGTTGATCGGTAGTGTTATATCAATCGAAATAACCGCTAGGAAGACACTGAGATATTTGCAAAACTTGGGGGCGGTGCGAACTTCCAACCCGATGATTGCCCTTTCCGGGGGGTCACCAAGTTATCCATTACACCATCCGTGCCCCTCGCTTTGCCTTTCTCTCAGCGTGCTTTTTTTTTTTATTTTACTTTTATCAACGCTATCAGCACTCACCCGTTATCGGGATGATCTTGGGTGCCCAAATCGGCCTTAAACCCAAGCTAAGCTGAAGCTGCGGTTAATTTATAATGTTGAATTTCATTTTTAGCTACCTATTTCTGTTGATCGGTAGTGTTATATCAATCGAAATAACCGCTAGGAAGACACTGAGATATTTGCAAAACTTGGGGGCGGTGCGAACTTCCAACCCGATGATTGCCCTTTCCGGGGGGTCACCAAGTTATCCATTACACCATCCGTGCCCCTCGCTTTGCCTTTCTCTCAGCGTGCTTTTTTTTTTTATTTTACTTTTATCAACGCTATCAGCACTCACCCGTTATCGGGATGATCTTGGGTGCCCAAATCGGCCTTAAACCCAAGCTAAGCTGAAGCTGCGGTTAATTTATAATGTTGAATTTCATTTTTAACTACCTATTTCTGTTGATCGGTAGTGTTATATCAATCGAAATAACCGCTAGGAAGACACTGAGATATTTGCAAAACTTGGGGGCGGTGCGAACTTCCAACCCGATGATTGCCCTTTCCGGGGGGTCACCAAGTTATCCATTACACCATCCGTGCCCCTCGCTTTGCCTTTCTCTCAGCGTGCTTTTTTTTTTTTTTTTTTTTTATTTTACTTTTATCAACGCTATCAGCACTCACCCGTTATCGGGATGATCTTGGGTGCCCAAATCGGCCTTAAACCCAAGCTAAGCTGAAGCTGCGGTTAATTTATAATGTTGAATTTCATTTTTAACTACCTATTTCTGTTGATCGGTAGTGTTATATCAATCGAAATAACCGCTAGGAAGACACTGAGATATTTGCAAAACTTGGGGGCGGTGCGAACTTCCAACCCGATGATTGCCCTTTCCGGGGGGTCACCAAGTTATCCATTACACCATCCGTGCCCCTCGCTTTGCCTTTCTCTCAGCGTGCTTTTTTTTTTTTTTTTTTTTTATTTTACTTTTATCAACGCTATCAGCACTCACCCGTTATCGGGATGATCTTGGGTGCCCAAATCGGCCTTAAACCCAAGCTAAGCTGAAGCTGCGGTTAATTTATAATGTTGAATTTCATTTTTAACTACCTATTTCTGTTGATCGGTAGTGTTATATCAATCGAAATAACCGCTAGGAAGACACTGAGATATTTGCAAAACTTGGGGGCGGTGCGAACTTCCAACCCGATGATTGCCCTTTCCGGGGGGTCACCAAGTTATCCATTACACCATCCGTGCCCCTCGCTTTGCCTTTCTCTCAGCGTGCTTTTTTTTTTTTTTATTTTACTTTTATCAACGCTATCAGCACTCACCCGTTATCGGGATGATCTTGGGTGCCCAAATCGGCCTTAAACCCAAGCTAAGCTGAAGCTGCGGTTAATTTATAATGTTGAATTTCATTTTTAACTACCTATTTCTGTTGATCGGTAGTGTTATATCAATCGAAATAACCGCTAGGAAGACACTGAGATATTTGCAAAACTTGGGGGCGGTGCGAACTTCCAACCCGATGATTGCCCTTTCCGGGGGGTCACCAAGTTATCCATTACACCATCCGTGCCCCTCGCTTTGCCTTTCTCTCAGCGTGCTTTTTTTTTTTTTTTATTTTACTTTTATCAACGCTATCAGCACTCACCCGTTATCGGGATGATCTTGGGTGCCCAAATCGGCCTTAAACCCAAGCTAAGCTGAAGCTGCGGTTAATTTATAATGTTGAATTTCATTTTTAACTACCTATTTCTGTTGATCGGTAGTGTTATATCAATCGAAATAACCGCTAGGAAGACACTGAGATATTTGCAAAACTTGGGGGCGGTGCGAACTTCCAACCCGATGATTGCCCTTTCCGGGGGGTCACCAAGTTATCCATTACACCATCCGTGCCCCTCGCTTTGCCTTTCTCTCAGCGTGCTTTTTTTTTTTTTTATTTTACTTTTATCAACGCTATCAGCACTCACCCGTTATCGGGATGATCTTGGGTGCCCAAATCGGCCTTAAACCCAAGCTAAGCTGAAGCTGCGGCTAATTTATAATGTTGAATTTCATTTTTAACTACCTATTTCTGTTGATCGGTAGTGTTATATCAATCGAAATAACCGCTAGGAAGACACTGAGATATTTGCAAAACTTGGGGGCGGTGCGAACTTCCAACCCGATGATTGCCCTTTCCGGGGGGTCACCAAGTTATCCATTACACCATCCGTGCCCCTCGCTTTGCCTTTCTCTCAGCGTGCTTTTTTTTTTTTATTTTACTTTTATCAACGCTATCAGCACTCACCCGTTATCGGGATGATCTTGGGTGCCCAAATCGGCCTTAAACCCAAGCTAAGCTGAAGCTGCGGTTAATTTATAATGTTGAATTTCATTTTTAACTACCTATTTCTGTTGATCGGTAGTGTTATATCAATCGAAATAACCGCTAGGAAGACACTGAGATATTTGCAAAACTTGGGGGCGGTGCGAACTTCCAACCCGATGATTGCCCTTTCCGGGGGGTCACCAAGTTATCCATTACACCATCCGTGCCCCTCGCTTTGCCTTTCTCTCAGCGTGCTTTTTTTTTTATTTTACTTTTATCAACGCTATCAGCACTCACCCGTTATCGGGATGATCTTGGGTGCCCAAATCGGCCTTAAACCCAAGCTAAGCTGAAGCTGCGGTTAATTTATAATGTTGAATTTCATTTTTAACTACCTATTTCTGTTGATCGGTAGTGTTATATCAATCGAAATAACCGCTAGGAAGACACTGAGATATTTGCAAAACTTGGGGGCGGTGCGAACTTCCAACCCGATGATTGCCCTTTCCGGGGGGTCACCAAGTTATCCATTACACCATCCGTGCCCCTCGCTTTGCCTTTCTCTCAGCGTGCTTTTTTTTTTTTTTTATTTTACTTTTATCAACGCTATCAGCACTCACCCGTTATCGGGATGATCTTGGGTGCCCAAATCGGCCTTAAACCCAAGCTAAGCTGAAGCTGCGGTTAATTTATAATGTTGAATTTCATTTTTAACTACCTATTTCTGTTGATCGGTAGTGTTATATCAATCGAAATAACCGCTAGGAAGACACTGAGATATTTGCAAAACTTGGGGGCGGTGCGAACTTCCAACCCGATGATTGCCCTTTCCGGGGGGTCACCAAGTTATCCATTACACCATCCGTGCCCCTCGCTTTGCCTTTCTCTCAGCGTGCTTTTTTTTTTTTTTTTTTATTTTACTTTTATCAACGCTATCAGCACTCACCCGTTATCGGGATGATCTTGGGTGCCCAAATCGGCCTTAAACCCAAGCTAAGCTGAAGCTGCGGTTAATTTATAATGTTGAATTTCATTTTTAACTACCTATTTCTGTTGATCGGTAGTGTTATATCAATCGAAATAACCGCTAGGAAGACACTGAGATATTTGCAAAACTTGGGGGCGGTGCGAACTTCCAACCCGATGATTGCCCTTTCCGGGGGGTCACCAAGTTATCCATTACACCATCCGTGCCCCTCGCTTTGCCTTTCTCTCAGCGTGCTTTTTTTTTTTTTATTTTACTTTTATCAACGCTATCAGCACTCACTTGTAACATAGTTATTACCGTATTTGTAGAGAGTCATTCAAACGAGAAGCTGGAGAGAGATTCGCAATGAATCGAACTAAAGAATAGCTTGAAATAAATAGCGAACCAATGGAACGAAGCACAATAAACAGGTACGATGCTGCTTCTATCATATTAGCATAAGCAACGTGAAACATAGTTATTACCGTATTTGTAGAGAGTCATTCAAACGAGAAGCTGGAGAGAGATTCGCAATGAATCGAACTAAAGAATAGCTTAAAATAAATAGCGAACCAATGGAACGAAGCACAATAAACAGGTACGATGCTGCTTCTATCATATTATCATAAGCAACGAGAAACATAGTTATTACCGTATTTGTAGAGAGTCATTCAAACGAGAAGCTGGAGAGAGATTCGCAATGAATCGAACTAAAGAATAGCTTGAAATAAATAACGAACCAATGGAACGAAGCAGAATAAACAGGTACGATGCTGCTTCTATCATATTAGCATAAGCAACGTGAAACATAGTTATTACCGTATTTGTAGAGAGTCATTCAGACGAGAAGCTGGAGAGAGATTCGCAATGAATCGAACTAAAGAATAGCTTGAAATAAATAACGAACCAATGGAACGAAGCAGAATAAACAGGTACGATGCTGCTTCTATCATATTAGCATAAGCAACGTGAAACATAGTTATTACCGTATTTGTAGAGAGTCATTCAAACGAGAAGCTGGAGAGAGATTCGCAATGAATCGAACTAAAGAATAGCTTAAAATAAATAGCGAACCAATGGAACGAAGCACAATAAACAGGTACGATGCTGCTTCTATCATATTATCATAAGCAACGAGAAACATAGTTATTACCGTATTTGTAGAGAGTCATTCAAACGAGGAGCTGGAGAGAGATTCGCAATGAATCGAACTAAAGAATAGCTTGAAATAAATAACGAACCAATGGAACGAAGCAGAATAAACAGGTACGATGCTGCTTCTATCATATTAGCATAAGCAACGTGAAACATAGTTATTACCGTATTTGTAGAGACTCATTCAGACGAGAAGCTGGAGAGAGATTCGCAATGAATCGAACTAAAGAATAGCTTGAAATAAATAGCGAACCAATGGAACGAAGCAGAATAAACAGCTACGATGCTGCTTCTATCATATTAGCATAAGCAACGAGAAACATAGCTATTACCGTATTTGTAGAGAGTCATTCAAACGAGAAGCTGGAGAGACATTCGCAATGAATCGAACTAAAGAATAGCTTGAAATAAATAACGAACCAATGAAACGAAGCACAATAAACAGGTACGATGCTGCTTCTATCATATTAGCATAAGCAACGTGAAACATAGTTATTACCGTATTTGTAGAGAGTCATTCAAACCAGAAGCTGGAGAGAGATTCGCAATGAATCGAAGTAAAGAATAGCTTAAAATAAATAACGAACCAATGGAACGAAGCAGAATAAACAGGTACGATGCTGCTTCTATCATATTAGCATAAGCAACGTGAAACATAGTTATTACCGTATTTGTAGAGAGTCATTCAGACGAGAAGCTGGAGAGAGATTCGCAAAGAATCAAACTAAAGAATAGCTTGAAATAAATAACGAACCAATGGAACGAAGCAGAATAAACAGGTACGATGCTGCTTCTATCATATTAGCATAAGCAACGTGAAACATAGTTATTACCGTATTTGTAGAGAGTCATTCAAACGAGAAGCTGGAGAGAGATTCGCAATGAATCAAACTAAAGAATAGCTTGAAATAAATAACGAACCAATGGAACGAAGCAGAATAAACAGGTACGATGCTGCTTCTATCATATTAGCATAAGCAACGTGAAACATAGTTATTACCGTATTTGTAGAGAGTCATTCAAACGAGAAGCTGGAGAGAGATTCGCAATGAATCGAACTAAAGAATAGCTTAAAATAAATAGCGAACCAATGGAACGAAGTACAATAAACAGGTACGATGCTGCTTCTATCATATTATCATAAGCAACGAGAAACATAGTTATTACCGTATTTGTAGAGAGTCATTCAAACGAGAAGCTGGAGAGAGATTCGCAATGAATCGAACTAAAGAATAGCTTGAAATAAATAACGAACCAATGGAACGAAGCAGAATAAACAGGTACGATGCTGCTTCTATCATATTAGCATAAGCAACGTGAAACATAGTTATTACCGTATTTGTAGAGAGTCATTCAGACGAGAAGCTGGAGAGAGATTCGCAATGAATCGAACTAAAGAATAGCTTGAAATAAATAGCGAACCAATGGAACGAAGCAGAATAAACAGCTACGATGCTGCTTCTATCATATTAGCATAAGCAACGAGAAACATAGTTATTACCGTATTTGTAGAGAGTCATTCAAACGAGAAGCTGGAGAGAGATTCGCAATGAATCGAACTAAAGAATAGCTTGAAATAAATAACGAACCAATGGAACGAAGCACAATAAACAGGTGCGATTCTGCTTCTATCATATTAGCATAAGCAACGAGAAACATAGTTATTACCGTATTTGTAGAGAGTCATTCAAACGAGAAGCTGGAGACAGATTCGCAATGAATCAAACTAAAGAATAGCTTGAAATAAATAACGAACCAATGGAACGAAGCAGAATAAACAGGTACGATGCTGCTTCTATCATATTAGCATAAGCAACGTGAAACATAGTTATTACCGTATTTGTAGAGAGTCATTCAAACGAGAAGCTGGAGAGAGATTCGCAATGAATCGAACTAAAGAATAGCTTAAAATAAATAGCGAACCAATGGAACGAAGCACAATAAACAGGTACGATGCTGCTTCTATCATATTATCATAAGCAACGAGAAACATAGTTATTACCGTATTTCTAGAGAGTCATTCAAACGAGAAGCTGGAGAGAGATTCGCAATGAATCGAACCAAAGAATAGCTTGAAATAAATAATGAACCAATGGAACGAAGCAGAATAAACAGGTACGATGCTGCTTCTATCATATTAGCATATGCAACGTGAAACATAGTTATTACCGTATTTGTAGAGAGTCATTCAGACGAGAAGCTGGAGAGAGATTCGCAATGAATCGATCTAAAGAATAGCTTGAAATAAATAACGAACCAATGGAACGAAGCAGAATAAACAGCTACGATGCTGCTTCTATCATATTAGCACAAGCAACGAGAAACATAGTTATTACCGTATTTGTAGAGAGTCATTCAAACGAGAAGCTGGAGAGAGATTCGCAATGAATCGAACTAAAGAATAGCTTGAAATAAATAACGAACCAATGGAACGAAGCACAATAAACAGGTACGATTCTGCTTCTATCATATTAGCATAAGCAACGAGAAACATAGTTATTACCGTATTTGTAGAGAGTCATTCAAACGAGAAGCTGGAGAGAGATTCGCAATGAATCGAACTAAAGAATAGCTTGAAATAAATAACGAACCAATGGAACGAAGCACAATAAACAGGTACGATGCTGCTTCTATCATATTAGCATAAGCAACGTGAAACATAGTTATTACCGTATTTGTAGAGAGTCATTCAAACCAGAAGCTGGAGAGAGATTCGCAATGAATCGAAGTAAAGAATAGCTTGAAATAAATAGCGAACCAATGGAACGAAGCAGAATAAACAGGTACGATGCTGCTTCTATCATTTTAGCATAAGCAACGTAAAACATAGTTATTACCGTATTTGTAGAGAGTCATTCAAACGAGAAGCTGGAGAGAGATTCGCAATGAATCGAACTAAAGAATAGCTTGAAATAAATAGCGAACCAATGGAACGAAGCACAATAAACAGGTACGATTCTGCTTCTATCATATTAGCATAAGCAACGAGAAACATAGTTATTACCGTATTTGTAGAGAGTCATTCAAACGAGAAGCTGGAGAGAGATTCGCAATGAATCGAACTAAAGAATAGCTTAAAATAAATAGCGAACCAATGGAACGAAGCACAATAAACAGGTACGATGCTGCTTCTATCATATTATCATAAGCAACGAGAAACATAGTTATTACCGTATTTGTAGAGAGTCATTCAAACCAGAAGCTGGAGAGAGATTCGCAATGAATCGAAGTAAAGAATAGCTTGAAATAAATAGCGAACCAATGGAACGAAGCAGAATAAACAGGTACGATGCTGCTTCTATCATTTTAGCATAAGCAACGTAAAACATAGTTATTACCGTATTTGTAGAGAGTCATTCAAACGAGAAGCTGGAGAGAGATTCGCAATGAATCGAACTAAAGAATAGCTTGAAATAAATAGCGAACCAATGGAACGAAGCACAATAAACAGGTACGATTCTGCTTCTATCATATTAGCATAAGCAACGAGAAACATAGTTATTACCGTATTTGTAGAGAGTCATTCAAACGAGAAGCTGGAGAGAGATTCGCAATGAGTCGAACTAAAGAATAGCTTAAAATAAATAGCGAACCAATGGAACGAAGCACAATAAACAGGTACGATGCTGCTTCTATCATATTAGCATAAGCAACGTGAAACATAGTTATTACCGTATTTGTAGAGAGTCATTCAAACGAGAAGCTGGAGAGAGATTCGCAATGAATCGAACTAAAGAATAGCTTAAAATAAATAGCGAACCAATGGAACGAAGCACAATAAACAGGTACGATGCTGCTTCTATCATATTATCATAAGCAACGAGAAACATAGTTATTACCGTATTTGTAGAGAGTCATTCAAACGAGAAGCTGGAGAGAGATTCGCAATGAATCGAACTAAAGAATAGCTTGAAATAAATAGCGAACCAATGGAACGAAGCACAATAAACAGGTACGATTCTGCTTCTATCATATTAGCATAAGCAACGAGAAACATAGTTATTACCGTATTTGTAGAGAGTCATTCAAACGAGAAGCTGGAGAGAGATTCGCAATGAATCGAACTAAAGAATAGCTTAAAATAAATAGCGAACCAATGGAACGAAGCACAATAAACAGGTACGATGCTGCTTCTATCATATTATCATAAGCAACGAGAAACATAGTTATTACCGTATTTGTAGAGAGTCATTCAAACCAGAAGCTGGAGAGAGATTCGCAATGAATCGAAGTAAAGAATAGCTTGAAATAAATAGCGAACCAATGGAACGAAGCAGAATAAACAGGTACGATGCTGCTTCTATCATTTTAGCATAAGCAACGTAAAACATAGTTATTACCGTATTTGTAGAGAGTCATTCAAACGAGAAGCTGGAGAGAGATTCGCAATGAATCGAACTAAAGAATAGCTTGAAATAAATAGCGAACCAATGGAACGAAGCACAATAAACAGGTACGATTCTGCTTCTATCATATTAGCATAAGCAACGAGAAACATAGTTATTACCGTATTTGTAGAGAGTCATTCAAACGAGAAGCTGGAGAGAGATTCGCAATGAATCGAACTAAAGAATAGCTTAAAATAAATAGCGAACCAATGGAACGAAGCACAATAAACAGGTACGATGCTGCTTCTATCATATTATTATAAGCAACGAGAAACATAGTTATTACCGTATTTGTAGAGAGTCATTCAAACCAGAAGCTGGAGAGAGATTCGCAATGAATCGAAGTAAAGAATAGCTTGAAATAAATAGCGAACCAATGGAACGAAGCAGAATAAACAGGTACGATGCTGCTTCTATCATTTTAGCATAAGCAACGTAAAACATAGTTATTACCGTATTTGTAGAGAGTCATTCAAACGAGAAGCTGGAGAGAGATTCGCAATGAATCGAACTAAAGAATAGCTTGAAATAAATAGCGAACCAATGGAACGAAGCACAATAAACAGGTACGATTCTGCTTCTATCATATTAGCATAAGCAACGTGAAACATAGTTATTACCGTATTTGTAGAGAGTCATTCAAACGAGAAGCTGGAGAGAGATTCGCAATGAATCGAACTAAAGAATAGCTTAAAATAAATAGCGAACCAATGGAACGAAGCACAATAAACAGGTACGATGCTGCTTCTATCATATTATCATAAGCAACGAGAAACATAGTTATTACCGTATTTGTAGAGAGTCATTCAAACGAGAAGCTGGAGAGAGATTCGCAATGAATCGAACTAAAGAATAGCTTGAAATAAATAGCGAACCAATGGAACGAAGCACAATAAACAGGTACGATTCTGCTTCTATCATATTAGCATAAGCAACGAGAAACATAGTTATTACCGTATTTGTAGAGAGTCATTCAAACGAGAAGCTGGAGAGAGATTCGCAATGAATCGAACTAAAGAATAGCTTAAAATAAATAACGAACCAATGGAACGAAGCACAATAAACAGGTACGATGCTGCTTCTATCATATTATCATAAGCAACGAGAAACATAGTTATTACCGTATTTGTAGAGAGTCATTCAAACCAGAAGCTGGAGAGAGATTCGCAATGAATCGAAGTAAAGAATAGCTTGAAATAAATAGCGAACCAATGGAACGAAGCAGAATAAACAGGTACGATGCTGCTTCTATCATTTTAGCATAAGCAACGTAAAACATAGTTATTACCGTATTTGTAGAGAGTCATTCAAACGAGAAGCTGGAGAGAGATTCGCAATGAATCGAACTAAAGAATAGCTTGAAATAAATAGCGAACCAATGGAACGAAGCACAATAAACAGGTACGATTCTGCTTCTATCATATTAGCATAAGCAACGAGAAACATAGTTATTACCGTATTTGTAGAGAGTCATTCAAACGAGAAGCTGGAGAGAGATTCGCAATGAGTCGAACTAAAGAATAGCTTAAAATAAATAGCGAACCAATGGAACGAAGCACAATAAACAGGTACGATGCTGCTTCTATCATATTATCATAAGCAACGAGAAACATAGTTATTACCGTATTTGTAGAGAGTCATTCAAACGAGAAGCTGGAGAGAGATTCGCAATGAATCGAACTAAAGAATAGCTTGAAATAAATAACGAACCAATGGAACGAAGCAGAATAAACAGGTACGATGCTGCTTCTATCATATTAGCATAAGCAACGTGAAACATAGTTATTACCGTATTTGTAGAGAGTCATTCAAACGAGAAGCTGGAGAGAGATTCGCAATGAATCGAACTAAAGAATAGCTTAAAATAAATAGCGAACCAATGGAACGAAGCACAATAAACAGGTACGATGCTGCTTCTATCATATTATCATAAGCAACGAGAAACATAGTTATTACCGTATTTGTAGAGAGTCATTCAAACGAGAAGCTGGAGAGAGATTCGCAATGAATCGAACTAAAGAATAGCTTGAAATAAATAACGAACCAATGGAACGAAGCAGAATAAACAGGTACGATGCTGCTTCTATCATATTAGCATAAGCAACGTGAAACATAGTTATTACCGTATTTGTAGAGAGTCATTCAAACGAGAAGCTGGAGAGAGATTCGCAATGAATCCAACTAAAGAATAGCTTAAAATAAATAGCGAACCAATGGAACGAAGCACAATAAACAGGTACGATGCTGCTTCTATCATATTATCATAAGCAACGAGAAACATAGTTATTACCGTATTTGTAGAGAGTCATTCAAACGAGAAGCTGGAGAGAGATTCGCAATGAATCGAACTAAAGAATAGCTTGAAATAAATAACGAACCAATGGAACGAAGCAGAATAAACAGGTACGATGCTGCTTCTATCATATTAGCATAAGCAACGTGAAACATAGTTATTACCGTATTTGTAGAGTGTCATTCAGACGAGAAGCTGGAGAGAGATTCGCAATGAATCGAACTAAAGAATAGCTTGAAATAAATAGCGAACCAATGGAACGAAGCAGAATAAACAGCTACGATGCTGCTTCTATCATATTAGCATAAGCAACGAGAAACATAGTTATTACCGTATTTGTAGAGAGTCATTCAAACGAGAAGCTGGAGAGACATTCGCAATGAATCGAACTAAAGAATAGCTTGAAATAAATAACGAACCAATGGAACGAAGCACAATAAACAGGTACGATGCTGCTTCTATCATATTAGCATAAGCAACGTGAAACATAGTTATTACCGTATTTGTAGAGAGTCATTCAAACCAGAAGCTGGAGAGAGATTCGCAATGAATCGAAGTAAAGAATAGCTTGAAATAAATAACGAACCAATGGAACGAAGCAGAATAAACAGGTACGATGCTGCTTCTATCATATTAGCATAAGCAACGTGAAACATAGTTATTACCGTATTTGTAGAGAGTCATTCAGACGAGAAGCTCGAGAGAGATTCGCAATGAATCGAACTAAAGAATAGCTTGAAATAAATAACGAACCAATGGAACGAAGCAGAATAAACAGGTACGATGCTGCTTCTATCATATTAGCATAAGCAACGTGAAACATAGTTACTACCGTATTTGTAGAGAGTCATTCAAACGAGAAGCTGGAGAGAGATTCGCAATGAATCCAACTAAAGAATAGCTTAAAATAAATAGCGAACCAATGGAACGAAGCAAAATAAACAGGTACGATGCTGCTTCTATCATATTATCATAAGCAACGTGAAACATAGTTATTACCGTATTTGTAGAGAGTCATTCAGACGAGAAGCTCGAGAGAGATTCGCAATGAATCGAACTAAAGAATAGCTTGAAATAAATAACGAACCAATGGAACGAAGCAGAATAAACAGGTACGATGCTGCTTCTATCATATTAGCATAAGCAACGAGAAACATAGTTATTACCGTATTTGTAGAGAGTCATTCAAACGAGAAGCTGGAGAGACATTCGCAATGAATCCAACTAAAGAATAGCTTGAAATAAATAACGAACCAATGGAACGAAGCACAATAAACAGGTACGATGCTGCTTCTATCATATTAGCATAAGCAACGTGAAACATAGTTATTACCGTATTTGTAGAGAGTCATTCAAACCAGAAGCTGGAGAGAGATTCGCAATGAATCGAAGTAAAGAATAGCTTGAAATAAATAACGAACCAATGGAACGAAGCAGAATAAACAGGTACGATGCTGCTTCTATCATATTAGCATAAGCAACGTGAAACATAGTTATTACCGCATTTGTAGAGAGTCATTCAGACGAGAAGCTCGAGAGAGATTCGCAATGAATCGAACTAAAGAATAGCTTGAAATAAATAACGAACCAATGGAACGAAGCAGAATAAACAGGTACGATGCTGCTTCTATCATATTAGCATAAGCAACGTGAAACATAGTTATTACCGTATTTGTAGAGAGTCATTCAAACGAGAAGCTGGAGAGAGATTCGCAATGAATCCAACTAAAGAATAGCTTAAAATAAATAGCGAACCAATGGAACGAAGCACAATAAACAGGTACGATGCTGCTTCTATCATATTATCATAAGCAACGAGAAACATAGTTATTACCGTATTTGTAGAGAGTCATTCAAACGAGAAGCTGGAGAGAGATTCGCAATGAATCGAACTAAAGAATAGCTTGAAATAAATAACGAACCAATGGAACGAAGCAGAATAAACAGGTACGATGCTGCTTCTATCATATTAGCATAAGCAACGTGAAACATAGTTATTACCGTATTTGTAGAGAGTCATTCAGACGAGAAGCTGGAGAGAGATTCGCAATGAATCGAACTAAAGAATAGCTTGAAATAAATAGCGAACCAATGGAACGAAGCAGAATAAACAGCTACGATGCTGCTTCTATCATATTAGCATAAGCAACGAGAAACATAGTTATTACCGTATTTGTAGAGAGTCATTCAAATGAGAAGCTGGAGAGACATTCGCAATGAATCGACCTAAAGAATAGCTTGAAATAAATAACGAACCAATGGAACGAAGCACAATAAACAGGTACGATGCTGCTTCTATCATATTAGCATAAGCAACGTGAAACATAGTTATTACCGTATTTGTAGAGAGTCATTCAAACCAGAAGCTGGAGAGAGATTCGCAATGAATCGAAGTAAAGAATAGCTTGAAATAAATAACGAACCAATGGAACGAAGCAGAATAAACAGGTACGATGCTGCTTCTATCATATTAGCATAAGCAACGTGAAACATAGTTATTACCGTATTTGTAGAGAGTCATTCAGACGAGAAGCTCGAGAGAGATTCGCAATGAATCGAACTAAAGAATAGCTTGAAATAAATAACGAACCAATGGAACGAAGCAGAATAAACAGGTACGATGCTGCTTCTATCATATTAGCATAAGCAACGTGAAACATAGTTATTACCGTATTTGTAGAGAGTCATTCAAACGAGAAGCTGGAGAGAGATTCGCAATGAATCCAACTAAAGAATAGCTTAAAATAAATAGCGAACCAATGGAACGAAGCACAATAAACAGGTACGATGCTGCTTCTATCATATTATCATAAGCAACGTGAAACATAGTTATTACCGTATTTGTAGAGAGTCATTCAGACGAGAAGCTCGAGAGAGATTCGCAATGAATCGAACTAAAGAATAGCTTGAAATAAATAACGAACCAATGGAACGAAGCAGAATAAACAGGTACGATGCTGCTTCTATCATATTAGCATAAGCAACGAGAAACATAGTTATTACCGTATTTGTAGAGAGTCATTCAAACGAGAAGCTGGAGAGACATTCGCAATGAATCCAACTAAAGAATAGCTTGAAATAAATAACGAACCAATGGAACGAAGCACAATAAACAGGTACGATGCTGCTTCTATCATATTAGCATAAGCAACGTGAAACATAGTTATTACCGTATTTGTAGAGAGTCATTCAAACCAGAAGCTGGAGAGAGATTCGCAATGAATCGAAGTAAAGAATAGCTTGAAATAAATAACGAACCAATGGAACGAAGCAGAATAAACAGGTACGATGCTGCTTCTATCATATTAGCATAAGCAACGTGAAACATAGTTATTACCGCATTTGTAGAGAGTCATTCAGACGAGAAGCTCGAGAGAGATTCGCAATGAATCGAACTAAAGAATAGCTTGAAATAAATAACGAACCAATGGAACGAAGCAGAATAAACAGGTACGATGCTGCTTCTATCATATTAGCATAAGCAACGTGAAACATAGTTATTACCGTATTTGTAGAGAGTCATTCAAACGAGAAGCTGGAGAGAGATTCGCAATGAATCCAACTAAAGAATAGCTTAAAATAAATAGCGAACCAATGGAACGAAGCACAATAAACAGGTACGATGCTGCTTCTATCATATTATCATAAGCAACGAGAAACATAGTTATTACCGTATTTGTAGAGAGTCATTCAAACGAGAAGCTGGAGAGAGATTCGCAATGAATCGAACTAAAGAATAGCTTGAAATAAATAACGAACCAATGGAACGAAGCAGAATAAACAGGTACGATGCTGCTTCTATCATATTAGCATAAGCAACGTGAAACATAGTTATTACCGTATTTGTAGAGAGTCATTCAGACGAGAAGCTGGAGAGAGATTCGCAATGAATCGAACTAAAGAATAGCTTGAAATAAATAGCGAACCAATGGAACGAAGCAGAATAAACAGCTACGATGCTGCTTCTATCATATTAGCATAAGCAACGAGAAACATAGTTATTACCGTATTTGTAGAGAGTCATTCAAATGAGAAGCTGGAGAGACATTCGCAATGAATCGACCTAAAGAATAGCTTGAAATAAATAACGAACCAATGGAACGAAGCACAATAAACAGGTACGATGCTGCTTCTATCATATTAGCATAAGCAACGTGAAACATAGTTATTACCGTATTTGTAGAGAGTCATTCAAACCAGAAGCTGGAGAGAGATTCGCAATGAATCGAAGTAAAGAATAGCTTGAAATAAATAACGAACCAATGGAACGAAGCAGAATAAACAGGTACGATGCTGCTTCTATCATATTAGCATAAGCAACGTGAAACATAGTTATTACCGTATTTGTAGAGAGTCATTCAGACGAGAAGCTCGAGAGAGATTCGCAATGAATCGAACTAAAGAATAGCTTGAAATAAATAACGAACCAATGGAACGAAGCAGAATAAACAGGTACGATGCTGCTTCTATCATATTAGCATAAGCAACGTGAAACATAGTTATTACCGTATTTGTAGAGAGTCATTCAAACGAGAAGCTGGAGAGAGATTCGCAATGAATCCAACTAAAGAATAGCTTAAAATAAATAGCGAACCAATGGAACGAAGCACAATAAACAGGTACGATGCTGCTTCTATCATATTATCATAAGCAACGAGAAACATAGTTATTACCGTATTTGTAGAGAGTCATTCAAACGAGAAGCTGGAGAGAGATTCGCAATGAATCGAACTAAAGAATAGCTTGAAATAAATAACGAACCAATGGAACGAAGCAGAATAAACAGGTACGATGCTGCTTCTATCATATTAGCATAAGCAACGTGAAACATAGTTATTACCGTATTTGTAGAGAGTCATTCAAACCAGAAGCTGGAGAGAGATTCGCAATGAATCGAAGTAAAGAATAGCTTGAAATAAATAACGAACCAATGGAACGAAGCAGAATAAACAGGTACGATGCTGCTTCTATCATATTAGCATAAGCAACGTGAAACATAGTTATTACCGTATTTGTAGAGAGTCATTCAGACGAGAAGCTCGAGAGAGATTCGCAATGAATCGAACTAAAGAATAGCTTGAAATTAATAACGAACCAATGGAACGAAGCAGAATAAACAGGTACGATGCTGCTTCTATCATATTAGCATAAGCAACGTGAAACATAGTTATTACCGTATTTGTAGAGAGTCATTCAGACGAGAAGCTGGAGAGAGATTCGCAATGAATCGAACTAAAGAATAGCTTGAAATAAATAGCGAACCAATGGAACGAAGCAGAATAAACAGCTACGATGCTGCTTCTATCATATTAGCATAAGCAACGAGAAACATAGTTATTACCGTATTTGTAGAGAGTCATTCAAACGAGAAGCTGGAGAGACATTCGCAATGAATCGAACTAAAGAATAGCTTGAAATAAATAACGAACCAATGGAACGAAGCACAATAAACAGGTACGATGCTGCTTCTATCATATTAGCATAAGCAACGTGAAACATAGTTATTACCGTATTTGTAGAGAGTCATTCAAACCAGAAGCTGGAGAGAGATTCGCAATGAATCGAAGTAAAGAATAGCTTGAAATAAATAACGAACCAATGGAACGAAGCAGAATAAACAGGTACGATGCTGCTTCTATCATATTAGCATAAGCAACGTGAAACATAGTTATTACCGTATTTGTAGAGAGTCATTCAGACGAGAAGCTCGAGAGAGATTCGCAATGAATCGAACTAAAGAATAGCTTGAAATAAATAACGAACCAATGGAACGAAGCAGAATAAACAGGTACGATGCTGCTTCTATCATATTAGCATAAGCAACGTGAAACATAGTTATTACCGTATTTGTAGAGAGTCATTCAGACGAGAAGCTGGAGAGAGATTCGCAATGAATCGAACTAAAGAATAGCTTGAAATAAATAGCGAACCAATGGAACGAAGCAGAATAAACAGGTACGATGCTGCTTCTATCATATTAGCATAAGCAACGTGAAACATAGTTATTACCGTATTTGTAGAGAGTCATTCAGACGAGAAGCTCGAGAGAGATTCGCAATGAATCGAACTAAAGAATAGCTTGAAATAAATAACGAACCAATGGAACGAAGCAGAATAAACAGGTACGATGCTGCTTCTATCATATTAGCATAAGCAACGAGAAACATAGTTATTACCGTATTTGTAGAGAGTCATTCAAACGAGAAGCTGGAGAGAGATTCGCAATGAATCCAACTAAAGAATAGCTTAAAATAAATAGCGAACCAATGGAACGAAGCACAATAAACAGGTACGATGCTGCTTCTATCATATTATCATAAGCAACGAGAAACATAGTTATTACCGTATTTGTAGAGAGTCATTCAAACCAGAAGCTGGAGAGAGATTCGCAATGAATCGAAGTAAAGAATAGCTTGAAATAAATAACGAACCAATGGAACGAAGCAGAATAAACAGGTACGATGCTGCTTCTATCATATTAGCATAAGCAACGTGAAACATAGTTATTACCGTATTTGTAGAGAGTCATTCAGACGAGAAGCTCGAGAGAGATTCGCAATGAATCGAACTAAAGAATAGCTTGAAATAAATAACGAACCAATGGAACGAAGCACAATAAACAGGTACGATGCTGCTTCTATCATATTAGCATAAGCAACGTGAAACATAGTTATTACCGTATTTGTAGAGAGTCATTCAAACCAGAAGCTGGAGAGAGATTCGCAATGAATCGAAGTAAAGAATAGCTTGAAATAAATAACGAACCAATGGAACGAAGCAGAATAAACAGGTACGATGCTGCTTCTATCATATTAGCATAAGCAACGTGAAACATAGTTATTACCGTATTTGTAGAGAGTCATTCAGACGAGAAGCTCGAGAGAGATTCGCAATGAATCGAACTAAAGAAGAGCTTGAAATAAATAACGAACCAATGGAACGAAGCAGAATAAACAGGTACGATGCTGCTTCTATCATATTAGCATAAGCAACGAGAAACATAGTTATTACCGTATTTGTAGAGAGTCATTCAAACGAGAAGCTGGAGAGAGATTCGCAATGAATCCAACTAAAGAATAGCTTAAAATAAATAGCGAACCAATGGAACGAAGCACAATAAACAGGTACGATGCTGCTTCTATCATATTATCATAAGCAACGAGAAACATAGTTATTACCGTATTTGTAGAGAGTCATTCAAACCAGAAGCTGGAGAGAGATTCGCAATGAATCGAAGTAAAGAATAGCTTGAAATAAATAGCGAACCAATGGAACGAAGCAGAATAAACAGGTACGATGCTGCTTCTATCACATTAGCATAAGCAAAGTAAAACATAGTTATTACCGTATTTGTAGAGAGTCATTCAAACGAGAAGCTGGAGAGAGATTCGCAATGAATCGAACTAAAGAATAGCTTGAAATAAATAGCGAACCAATGGAACGAAGCACAATAAACAGGTACGATGCTGCTTCTATCATATTAGCATAAGCAACGTGAAACATAGTTATTACCGTATTTGTAGAGAGTCATTCAAACGAGAAGCTGGAGAGAGATTCGCAATGAATCGAACTAAAGAATAGCTTAAAATAAATAGCGAACCAATGGAACGAAGCACAATAAACAGGTACGATGCTGCTTCTATCATATTATCATAAGCAACGAGAAACATAGTTATTACCGTATTTGTAGAGAGTCATTCAAACGAGAAGCTGGAGAGAGATTCGCAATGAATCGAACTAAAGAATAGCTTGAAATAAATAACGAACCAATGGAACGAAGCAGAATAAACAGGTACGATGCTGCTTCTATCATATTAGCATAAGCAACGTGAAACATAGTTATTACCGTATTTGTAGAGAGTCATTCAAACCAGAAGCTGGAGAGAGATTCGCAATGAATCGAAGTAAAGAATAGCTTGAAATAAATAACGAACCAATGGAACGAAGCAGAATAAACAGGTACGATGCTGCTTCTATCATATTAGCATAAGCAACGTGAAACATAGTTATTACCGTATTTGTAGAGAGTCATTCAGACGAGAAGCTCGAGAGAGATTCGCAATGAATCGAACTAAAGAATAGCTTGAAATAAATAACGAACCAATGGAACGAAGCAGAATAAACAGGTACGATGCTGCTTCTATCATATTAGCATAAGCAACGTGAAACATAGTTATTACCGTATTTGTAGAGAGTCATTCAGACGAGAAGCTGGAGAGAGATTCGCAATGAATCGAACTAAAGAATAGCTTGAAATAAATAGCGAACCAATGGAACGAAGCAGAATAAACAGCTACGATGCTGCTTCTATCATATTAGCATAAGCAACGAGAAACATAGTTATTACCGTATTTGTAGAGAGTCATTCAAACGAGAAGCTGGAGAGACATTCGCAATGAATCGAACTAAAGAATAGCTTGAAATAAATAACGAACCAATGGAACGAAGCACAATAAACAGGTACGATGCTGCTTCTATCATATTAGCATAAGCAACGTGAAACATAGTTATTACCGTATTTGTAGAGAGTCATTCAAACCAGAAGCTGGAGAGAGATTCGCAATGAATCGAAGTAAAGAATAGCTTGAAATAAATAACGAACCAATGGAACGAAGCAGAATAAACAGGTACGATGCTGCTTCTATCATATTAGCATAAGCAACGTGAAACATAGTTATTACCGTATTTGTAGAGAGTCATTCAGACGAGAAGCTCGAGAGAGATTCGCAATGAATCGAACTAAAGAATAGCTTGAAATAAATAACGAACCAATGGAACGAAGCAGAATAAACAGGTACGATGCTGCTTCTATCATATTAGCATAAGCAACGTGAAACATAGTTATTACCGTATTTGTAGAGAGTCATTCAGACGAGAAGCTGGAGAGAGATTCGCAATGAATCGAACTAAAGAATAGCTTGAAATAAATAGCGAACCAATGGAAAGAAGCAGAATAAACAGCTACGATGCTGCTTCTATCATATTAGCATAAGCAACGAGAAACATAGTTATTACCGTATTTGTAGAGAGTCATTCAAACGAGAAGCTGGAGAGACATTCGCAATGAATCGAACTAAAGAATAGCTTGAAATAAATAACGAACCAATGGAACGAAGCACAATAAACAGGTACGATGCTGCTTCTATCATATTAGCATAAGCAACGTGAAACATAGTTATTACCGTATTTGTAGAGAGTCATTCAAACCAGAAGCTGGAGAGAGATTCGCAATGAATCGAAGTAAAGAATAGCTTGAAATAAATAACGAACCAATGGAACGAAGCAGAATAAACAGGTACGATGCTGCTTCTATCATATTAGCATAAGCAACGTGAAACATAGTTATTACCGTATTTGTAGAGAGTCATTCAAACGAGAAGCTGGAGAGAGATTCGCAATGAATCCAACTAAGAAATAGCTTAAAATAAATAGCGAACCAATGGAACGAAGCACAATAAACAGGTACGATGCTGCTTCTATCATATTATCATAAGCAACGAGAAACATAGTTATTACCGTATTTGTAGAGAGTCATTCAAACGAGAAGCTGGAGAGAGATTCGCAATGAATCGAACTAAAGAATAGCTTGAAATAAATAACGAACCAATGGAACGAAGCAGAATAAACAGGTACGATGCTGCTTCTATCATATTAGCATAAGCAACGTGAAACATAGTTATTACCGTATTTGTAGAGAGTCATTCAGACGAGAAGCTGGAGAGAGATTCGCAATGAATCGAACTAAAGAATAGCTTGAAATAAATAGCGAACCAATGGAACGAAGCAGAATAAACAGCTACGATGCTGCTTCTATCATATTAGCATAAGCAACGAGAAACATAGTTATTACCGTATTTGTAGAGAGTCATTCAAACGAGAAGCTGGAGAGACATTCGCAATGAATCGAACTAAAGAATAGCTTGAAATAAATAACGAACCAATGGAACGAAGCACAATAAACAGGTACGATGCTGCTTCTATCATATTAGCATAAGCAACGTGAAACATAGTTATTACCGTATTTGTAGAGAGTCATTCAAACCAGAAGCTGGAGAGAGATTCGCAATGAATCGAAGTAAAGAATAGCTTGAAATAAATAGCGAACCAATGGAACGAAGCAGAATAAACAGGTACGATGCTGCTTCTATCACATTAGCATAAGCAAAGTAAAACATAGTTATTACCGTATTTGTAGAGAGTCATTCAAACGAGAAGCTGGAGAGAGATTCGCAATGAATCGAACTAAAGAATAGCTTGAAATAAATAGCGAACCAATGGAACGAAGCACAATAAACAGGTACGATGCTGCTTCTATCATATTAGCATAAGCAACGTGAAACATAGTTATTACCGTATTTGTAGAGAGTCATTCAAACGAGAAGCTGGAGAGAGATTCGCAATGAATCGAACTAAAGAATAGCTTAAAATAAATAGCGAAGCAATGGAACGAAGCACAATAAACAGGTACGATGCTGCTTCTATCATATTATCATAAGCAACGAGAAACATAGTTATTACCGTATTTGTAGAGAGTCATTCAAACGAGAAGCTGGAGAGAGATTCGCAATGAATCGAACTAAAGAATAGCTTGAAATAAATAACGAACCAATGGAACGAAGCAGAATAAACAGGTACGATGCTGCTTCTATCATATTAGCATAAGCAACGTGAAACATAGATATTACCGTATTTGTAGAGAGTCATTCAGACGAGAAGCTGGAGAGAGATTCGCAATGAATCGAACTAAAGAATAGCTTGAAATAAATAACGAACCAATGGAACGAAGCAGAATAAACAGGTACGATGCTGCTTCTACCATATTAGCATAAGCAACGTGAAACATAGTTATTACCGTATTTGTAGAGAGTCATTAAAACGAGAAGCTGGAGAGAGATTCGCAATGAATCGAACTAAAGAATAGCTTAAAATAGATAGCGAACCAATGGAACGAAGCACAATAAACAGGTACGATGCTGCTTCTATCATATTATCATAAGCAACGAGAAACATAGTTATTACCGTATTTGTAGAGAGTCATTCAAACGAGAAGCTGGAGAGAGATTCGCAATGAATCGAACTAAAGAATAGCTCGAAATAAATAACGAACCAATGGAACGAAGCACAATAAACAGGTACGATGCTGCTTCTATCATATTAGCATAAGCAACGTGAAACATAGTTATTACCGTATTTGTAGAGAGTCATTCAAACCAGAAGCTGGAGAGAGATTCGCAATGAATCGAAGTAAAGAATAGCTTGAAATAAATAGCGAACCAATGGAACGAAGCAGAATAAACAGGTACGATCCTGCTTCTATCACATTAGCATAAGCAAAGTAAAACATAGTTATTACCGTATTTGTAGAGAGTCATTCAAACGAGAAGCTGGAGAGAGATTCGCAATGAATCGAACTAAAGAATAGCTTGAAATAAAAAGCGAACCAATGGAACGAAGCACAATAAACAGGTACGATGCTGCTTCTATCATATTAGCATAAGCAACGTGAAACTTAGTTATTACCGTATTTGTAGAGAGTCATTCAAACGAGAAGCTGGAGAGAGATTCGCAATGAATCGAACTAAAGAATAGCTTAAAATAAATAGCGAACCAATGGAACGAAGCACAATAAACAGGTACGATGCTGCTTCTATCATATTATCATAAGCAACGAGAAACATAGTTATTACCGTATTTGTAGAGAGTCATTCAAACGAGAAGCTGGAGAGAGATTCGCAATGAATCGAACTAAAGAATAGCTTGAAATAAATAACGAACCAATGGAACGAAGCAGAATAAACAGGTACGATGCTGCTTCTATCATATTAGCATAAGCAACGTGAAACATAGTTATTACCGTATTTGTAGAGAGTCATTCAGACGAGAAGCTGGAGAGAGATTCGCAATGAATCGAACTAAAGAATAGCTTGAAATAAATAACGAACCAATGGAACGAAGCAGAATAAACAGGTACGATGCTGCTTCTACCATATTAGCATAAGCAACGTGAAACATAGTTATTACCGTATTTGTAGAGAGTCATTCAAACGAGAAGCTGGAGAGAGATTCGCAATGAATCGAACTAAAGAATAGCTTAAAATAGATAGCGAACCAATGGAACGAAGCACAATAAACAGGTACGATGCTGCTTCTATCATATTATCATAAGCAACGAGAAACATAGTTATTACCGTATTTGTAGAGAGTCATTCAAACGAGAAGCTGGAGAGAGATTCGCAATGAATCGAACTAAAGAATAGCTCGAAATAATTAACGAACCAATGGAACGAAGCACAATAAACAGGTACGATGCTGCTTCTATCATATTAGCATAAGCAACGTGAAACATAGTTATTACCGTATTTGTAGAGAGTCATTCAAACCAGAAGCTGGAGAGAGATTCGCAATGAATCGAAGTAAAGAATAGCTTGAAATAAATAGCGAACGAATGGAACGAAGCGCAATAAACAGGTACGATGCTGCTTCTATCATATTAGCATAAGCAACGTGAAACATAGTTATTACCGTATTTGTAGAGAGTCATTCAAACGAGAAGCTGGAGAGAGATTCGCAATGAATCGAACTAAAGAATAGCTTGAAATAAATAGCGAACCAATGGAACGAAGCACAATAAACAGGTACGATGCTGCTTCTATCATATTATCATAAGCAACGAGAAACATAGTTATTACCGTATTTGTAGAGAGTCATTCAAACGAGAAGCTGGAGAGAGATTCGCAATGAATCGAACTAAAGAATAGCTTGAAATAAATAACGAACCAATGGAACGAAGCAGAATAAACAGGTACGATGCTGCTTCTATCATATTAGCATAAGCAACGTGAAACATAGTTATTACCGTATTTGTAGAGAGTCATTCAGACGAGAAGCTGGAGAGAGATTCGCAATGAATCGAACTAAAGAATAGCTTGAAATAAATAACGAACCAATGGAACGAAGCAGAATAAACAGGTACGATGCTGCTTCTACCATATTAGCATAAGCAACGTGAAACATAGTTATTACCGTATTTGTAGAGAGTCATTCAAACGAGAAGCTGGAGAGAGATTCGCAATGAATCGAACTAAAGAATAGCTTAAAATAGATAGCGAACCAATGGAACGAAGCACAATAAACAGGTACGATGCTGCTTCTATCATATTATCATAAGCAACGAGAAACATAGTTATTACCGTATTTGTAGAGAGTCATTCAAACGAGAAGCTGAGAGAGATTCGCAATGAATCGAACTAAAGAATAGCTCGAAATAAATAACGAACCAATGGAACGAAGCAGAATAAACAGGTACGATGCTGCTTCTATCATATTAGCATAAGCAACGTGAAACATAGTTATTACCGTATTTGTAGAGAGTCATTCAAACGAGAAGCTGGAGAGAGATTCGCAATGAATCGAACTAAAGAATAGCTTGAAATAAATAACGAACCAATGGAACGAAGCAGAATAAACAGGTACGATGCTGCTTCTACCATATTAGCATAAGCAACGTGAAACATAGTTATTACCGTATTTGTAGAGAGTCATTCAAACGAGAAGCTGGAGAGAGATTCGCAATGAATCGAACTAAAGAATAGCTTAAAATAGATAGCGAACCAATGGAACGAAGCACAATAAACAGGTACGATGCTGCTTCTATCATATTATCATAAGCAACGAGAAACATAGTTATTACCGTATTTGTAGAGAGTCATTCAAACGAGAAGCTGGAGAGAGATTCGCAATGAATCGAACTAAAGAATAGCTCGAAATAAATAACGAACCAATGGAACGAAGCAGAATAAACAGGTACGATGCTGCTTCTATCATATTAGCATAAGCAACGTGAAACATAGTTATTACCGTATTTGTAGAGAGTCATTCAAACGAGAAGCTGGAGAGAGATTCGCAATGAATCGAACTAAAGAATAGCTTAAAATAAATAGCGAACCAATTGAACGAAGCACAGTAAACAGGTACGATGCTGCTTCTATCATATTAGCATAAGCAACGTGAAAAATAGTTATTACCGTATTTGTAGAGAGTCATTCAAACCAGAAGCTTTAGAGAGATTCGCAATGAATCGAAGTAAAGAATAGCTTGAAATAAATAGCGAACCAATGGAACGAAGCAGAATAAACAGGTACGATGCTGCTTCTATCATATTAGCATAAGCAACGTAAAACATAGTTATTACCGTATTTGTAGAGAGTCATCCAGACGAGAAGCTGGAGAGAGATTCGCAATGAATCGAACTAAAGAATAGCTTGAAATAAATAACGAACCAATGGAACGAAGCAGAATAAACAGGTACGATGCTGCTTCTATCATATTAGCATAAGCAACGAGAAACATAGTTATTACCGTATTTGTAGAGAGTCATTCAAACGAGAAGCTGGAGAGAGATTCGCAATGAATCGAACTAAAGAATAGCTTGAAATAAATAGCGAACCAATGGAACGAAGCACAATAAACAGGTACGATGCTGCTTCTATCATATTATCATAAGCAACGAGAAACATAGTTATTACCGTATTTGTAGAGAGTCATTCAAACGAGAAGCTGGAGAGAGATTCGCAATGAATCGAACTAAAGAATAGCTTGAAATAAATAACGAACCAATGGAACGAAGCACAATAAACAGGTACGATGCTGCTTCTATCATATTAGCATAAGCAACGTGAAACATAGTTATTACCGTATTTGTAGAGAGTCATTCAAACCAGAAGCTGGAGAGAGATTCGCAATGAATCGAAGTAAAGAATAGCTTGAAATAGATAACGAACCAATGGAACGAAGCAGAATAAACAGGTACGATGCTGCTTCTATCATATTAGCATAAGCAACGTGAAACATAGTTATTACCGTATTTGTAGAGAGTCATTCAAACGAGATGCTGGAGAGAGATTGGCAATGAATCGAACTAAAGAATAGCTTAAAATAAATAGCGAACCAATGGAACGAAGCACAATAAACAGGTACGATGCTGCTTCTATCATATTATCATAAGCAACGAGAAACATAGTTATTACCGTATTTGTAGAGAGTCATTCAAACGAGAAGCTGGAGAGAGATTCGCAATGAATCGAACTAAAGAATAGCTCGAAATAAATAACGAACCAATGGAACGAAGCAGGATAAACAGGTACGATGCTGCTTCTATCATATTAGCATAAGCAACGAGAAACATAGTTATTACCGTATTTGTAGAGAGTCATTCAAACGAGAAGCTGGAGAGAGATTCGCAATGAATCGAACTAAAGAATAGCTTGAAATAAATAGCGAACCAATGGAACGAAGCACAATAAACAGGTACGATGCTGCTTCTATCATATTATCATAAGCAACGAGAAACATAGTTATTACCGTATTTGTAGAGAGTCATTCAAACGAGAAGCTGGAGAGAGATTCGCAATGAATCGAACTAAAGAATAGCTTGAAATAAATAACGAACCAATGGAACGAAGCACAATAAACAGGTACGATGCTGCTTCTATCATATTAGCATAAGCAACGTGAAACATAGTTATTACCGTATTTGTAGAGAGTCATTCAAACCAGAAGCTGGAGAGAGATTCGCAATGAATCGAAGTAAAGAATAGCTTGAAATAAATAGCGAACCAATGGAACGAAGCAGAATAAACAGGTACGATGCTGCTTCTATCATATTAGCATAAGCAAACGTAAAACATAGTTATTACCGTATTTGTAGAGAGTCATTCAAACGAGAAGCTGGAGAGAGATTCGCAATGAATCGAACTAAAGAATAGCTTGAAATAAATAACGAACCAATGGAACGAAGCACAATAAACAGGTACGATGCTGCTTCTATCATATTAGCATAAGCAACGTGAAACATAGTTATTACCGTATTTGTAGAGAGTCATTCAAACCAGAAGCTGGAGAGAGATTCGCAATGAATCGAAGTAAAGAATAGCTTGAAATAAATAGCGAACCAATGGAACGAAGCAGAATAAACAGGTACGATGCTGCTTCTATCATATTAGCATAAGCAACGTAAAACATAGTTATTACCGTATTTTTAGAGAGTCATTCAAA
>NW_028294240.1:0-42564 GCF_964341445.2 Mesoplodon mirus | reverse complement strand
AGCTACAGAGTAGCAGAATATGTCGATTCGTTAGGGTGATCTTGGTTTACTATTCACTATGCTTAGACATTACACGTCCGTGTTAGCCGATCGCCATGGGCTAGCATTGAGCATTTGCAAAGGGGTAGATCTATCAAGGAATGTTACTGCATGCTACTAAGATTTTTTTAATTAAAAAGTTAACCCTTAGCCAAGCTACAGAGTAGCAGAATATGTCGATTCGTTAGGGTGATCTTGGTTTACTATTCACTATGCTTAGACATTACACGTCCGTGTTAGCCGATCGCCATGGGCTAGCATTGAGCATTTGCAAAGGGGTAGATCTATCAAGGAATATTACTGGATGCTATTAAGATTTTTTTAATTAAAAAGTTATCCCTTAGCTAAGCTACAGAGTAGCAGAATATGTCGATTTGTTACGCTGATCACGGTTTACTATTCACTATGGTTAGACATTACACGTCCGTGTTAGCCGATCGTCATGGGCTAGCATTGAGCATTTGCAAAGGGGTAGATCTATCAAGGAATGTTACTGCATGCTACTAAGATTTTTTTAATTAAAAAGTTAACCCTTAGACAAGCTACAGAGTAGCACAATATGTCGATTCGTTAGGGTGATCTTGGTTTACCATTCACTATGGTTAGACATTACACGTCCATGTTAGCCGATCGTCATGGGGTAGCATTGCGCATTTGCAAAAGGGTGGATCTATCGAGGAAGATTACTGCATGCTACTAAGATTTTTTTAATTAAAAAGTTAACCCTTAGCCAAGCTACAGAGTAGCAGAATATGTCGATTCGTTAGGGTGATCTTGGTTTACTATTCACTATGCTTAGACATTACACGTCCGTGTTAGCCGATCGCCATGGGCTAGCATTGAGCATTTGCAAAGGGGTAGATCTATCAAGGAATGTTACTGCATGCTACTAAGATTTTTTTAATTAAAAAGTTAACCCTTAGCCAAGCTACAGAGTAGCAGCATATGTCGATTTGTTACGCTGATCATGGTTTACTATTCACTATGCTTAGACATTACACGTCCGTGTTAGCCGATCGCCACGGGCTAGCATTGAGCATTTGCAAAGGGGTAGATCTATCAAGGAATGTTACTGCATGCTACTAAGATTTTTTTAATTAAAAAGTTAACCCTAGCCAAGCTACAGAGTAGCAGAATATGTCGATTCGTTAGGGTGATCTTGGTTTACTATTCACTATGCTTAGACATTACACGTCCGTGTTAGCCGATCGCCATGGGCTAGCATTGAGCATTTGCAAAGGGGTAGATCTATCAAGGAATATTACTGGATGCTATTAAGATTTTTTTAATTAAAAAGTTATCCCTTAGCTAAGCTACAGAGTAGCAGAATATGTCGATTTGTTACGCTGATCACGGTTTACTATTCACTATGGTTAGACATTACACGTCCGTGTTAGCCGATCGTCATGGGCTAGCATTGAGCATTTGCAAAGGGGTAGATCTATCAAGGAATGTTACTGCATGCTACTAAGATTTTTTTAATTAAAAAGTTAACCCTTAGACAAGCTACAGAGTAGCACAATATGTCGATTCGTTAGGGTGATCTTGGTTTACCATTCACTATGGTTAGACATTACACGTCCATGTTAGCCGATCGTCATGGGGTAGCATTGCGCATTTGCAAAAGGGTGGATCTATCGAGAAGATTACTGCATGCTACTAAGATTTTTTTAATTAAAAAGTTAACCCTTAGCCAAGCTACAGAGTAGCAGAATATGTCGATTCGTTAGGGTGATCTTGGTTTACTATTCACTATGCTTAGACATTACACGTCCGTGTTAGCCGATCGCCATGGGCTAGCATTGAGCATTTGCAAAGGGGTAGATCTATCAAGGAATGTTACTGCATGCTACTAAGATTTTTTTAATTAAAAAGTTAACCCTTAGCCAAGCTACAGAGTAGCAGCATATGTCGATTTGTTACGCTGATCATGGTTTACTATTCACTATGCTTAGACATTACACGTCCGTGTTAGCCGATCGCCACGGGCTAGCATTGAGCATTTGCAAAGGGGTAGATCTATCAAGGAATGTTACTGCATGCTACTAAGATTTTTTTAATTAAAAAGTTAACCCTTAGCCAAGCTACAGAGTAGCAGAATATGTCGATTCGTTAGGGTGATCTTGGTTTACTATTCACTATGCTTAGACATTACACGTCCGTGTTAGCCGATCGCCGTGGGCTAGCATTGAGCATTTGCAAAGGGGTAGATCGATCAAGGAATGTTACTGCATGCTACTAAGATTTTTTTTAATTAAAAAGTTAACCCTTAGACAAGCTACAGAGTAGCACAATATGTCGATTCGTTAGGGTGATCTTGGTTTACTATTCACTATGGTTAGACATTACACGTCCATGTTAGCCGATCGTCATGGGCTAGCATTGCGCATTTGCAAAAGGGTGGATCTATCGAGGAAGATTACTGCATGCTACTAAGATTTTTTTAATTAAAAAGTTAACCCTTAGCCAAGCTACAGAGTAGCAGAATATGTCGATTCGTTAGGGTGATCTTGGTTTACTATTCACTATGATTAGACATTACACGTCCGTGTTAGCCGATCGCCATGGGCTAGCATTGAGCATTTGCAAAGGGGTAGATCTATCAAGGAATGTTACTGCATGCTACTAAGATTTTTTTAATTAAAAAGTTAACCCTTAGCCAAGCTACAGAGTAGCAGCATATGTCGATTTGTTACGCTGATCATGGTTTACTATTCACTATGCTTAGACATTACACGTCCGTGTTAGCCGATCGCCATGGGCTAGCATTGAGCATTTGCAAAGGGGTAGATCTATCAAGGAATGTTACTGCATGCTACTAAGATTTTTTTAATTAAAAAGTTAACCCTTAGCCAAGCTACAGAGTAGCAGCATATGTCGATTTGTTAGGCTGATCATGGTTTACTATTCACTATGCTTAGAGATTACACGTCCGTGTTAGCCGATCGCCATGGGCTAGCATTGAGCATTTGCAAAGGGGTAGATCTATCAAGGAATATTACTGCATGCTACTAAGATTTTTTTAATTAAAAGTTATCCCTTAGCTAAGCTACAGAGTAGCAGAATATGTCGATTTGTTACGCTGATCACGGTTTACTATTCACTATGGTTAGACATTACACGTCCGTGTTAGCCGATCGTCATGGGCTAGCATTGAGCATTTGCAAAGGGGTAGGTCTATCAAGGAATGTTACTGCATGCTACTAAGATTTTTTTAATTAAAAAGTTAACCCTTAGCCAAGCTACAGAGTAGTAGAATATGTCGATTTGTTACGCTGATCACGGTTTACTATTCACTATGGTTAGACATTACACGTCCGTGTTAGCCGATCGTCATGGGCTAGCATTGAGCATTTGCAAAGGGGTAGATCTATCAAGGAATGTTACTGCATGCTACTAAGATCTTTTTAATTAAAAAGTTAACCCTTAGCCAAGCTACAGAGTAGCAGAATATGTCGATTCGTTAGGGTGATCTTGGTTTACTATTCACTATGCTTAGACATTATACGTCCGTGTTAGCCGATCGCCGTTGGCTAGCATTGAGCATTTGCAAAGGGGTAGATCGATCAAGGAATGTTACTGCATGCTACTAAGATTTTTTTAATTAAAAAGTTAACCCTTAGACAAGCTACAGAGTAGCACAATATGTCGATTCGTTAGGGTGATCTTGGTTTACTATTCACTATGGTTAGACATTACACGTCCATGTTAGCCGATCGTCATGGGCTAGCGTTGCGCATTTGCAAAGGGGTGGATCTATCGAGGAAGATTACTGCATTCTACTAAGATTTTTTTAATTAAAAAGTTAACCCTTAGCCAAGCTACAGAGTAGCAGAATATGTCGATTCGTTAGGGTGATCTTGGTTTACTATTCACTATGCTTAGACATTACACGTCCGTGTTAGCCGATCGCCATGGGCTAGCATTGAGCATTTGCAAAGCGGTAGATCTATCAAGGAATGTTACTGCATGCTACTAAGATTTTTTTAATTAAAAAGTTAACCCTTAGCCAAGCTACAGAGTAGCAGAATATGTCGATTTGTTACGCTGATCACGGTTTACTATTCACTATGGTTAGACATTACACGTCCGTGTTAGCCGATCGTCATGGGCTAGCATTGAGCATTTGCAAAGGGGTAGATCTATCAAGGAATGTTACTGCATGCTACTAAGATTTTTTTTAATTAAAAAGTTAACCCTTAGACAAGCTACAGAGTAGCACAATATGTCGATTCGTTAGGGTGATCTTGGTTTACCATTCACTATGGTTAGACATTACACGTCCATGTTAGCCGATCGTCATGGGCTAGCATTGCGCATTTGCAAAAGGGTGGATCTATCGAGGAAGATTACTGCATGCTACTAAGATTTTTTTAATTAAAAAGTTAACCCTTAGCCAAGCTACAGAGTAGCAGAATATGTCGATTCGTTAGGGTGATCTTGGTTTACTATTCACTATGCTTAGACATTACACGTCCGTGTTAGCCGATCGCCATGGGCTAGCATTGAGCATTTGCAAAGGGGTAGATCTATCAAGGAATGTTACTGCATGCTACTAAGATTTTTTTTAATTAAAAAGTTAACCCTTAGCCAAGCTACAGAGTAGCAGCATATGTCGATTTGTTACGCTGATCATGGTTTACTATTCACTATGCTTAGACATTACACGTCCGTGTTAGCCGATCGCCACGGGCTAGCATTGAGCATTTGCAAAGGGGTAGATCTATCAAGGAATGTTACTGCATGCTACTAAGATTTTTTTAATTAAAAAGTTAACCCTTAGCCAAGCTACAGAGTAGCAGCATATGTCGATTTGTTAGGCTGATCATGGTTTACTATTCACTATGCTTAGAGATTACACGTCCGTGTTAGCCGATCGCCATGGGCTAGCATTGAGCATTTGCAAAGGGGTAGATCTATCAAGGAATATTACTGCATGCTACTAAGATTTTTTTAATTAAAAAGTTATCCCTTAGCTAAGCTACAGAGTAGCAGAATATGTCGATTTGTTACGCTGATCACGGTTTACTATTCACTATGGTTCTAAGATTTTTTTAATTAAAAAGTTAACCCTTAGCCAAGCTACAGAGTAGCAGAATATGTCGATTCGTTAGGGTGATCTTGGTTTACTATTCACTATGCTTAGACATTACACGTCCGTGTTAGCCGATCGCCATGGGCTAGCATTGAGCATTTGCAAAGGGGTAGATCTATCAAGGAATATTACTGCATGCTACTAAGATTTTTTTAATTAAAAAGTTAACCCTTAGCCAAGCTACAGAGTAGCAGAATATGTCGATTCGTTAGGGTGATCTTGGTTTACTATTCACTATGGTTAGACATTACACGTCCGTGTTAGCCGATCGTCATGGGCTAGCATTGAGCATTTGCAAAGGGGTAGATCTATCAAGGAAATTACTGCATGCTACTAAGATTTTTTTAATTAAAAAGTTAACCCTTAGCCAAGCTACAGAGTAGCAGAATATGTCGATTCGTTAGGGTGATCTTGGTTTACTATTCACTATGCTTAGACATTACACGTCCGTGTTAGCCGATCGCCATGGGCTAGCATTGAGCATTTGCAAAGGGGTAGATCTATCAAGGAATGTTACTGCATGCTACTAAGATTTTTTTAATTAAAAAGTTAACCCTTAGCCAAGCTACAGAGTAGCAGCATATGTCGATTTGTTACGCTGATCATGGTTTACTATTCACTATGCTTAGACATTACACGTCCGTGTTAGCCGATCGCCATGGGCTAGCATTGAGCATTTGCAAAGGGGTAGATCTATCAAGGAATATTACTGCATGCTACTAAGATTTTTTTAATTAAAAAGTTAACCCTTAGCCAAGCTACAGAGTAGCAGAATATGTCGATTTGTTACGCTGATCACGGTTTACTATTCACTATGGTTAGACATTACACGTCCGTGTTAGCCGATCGTCATGGGCTAGCATTGAGCATTTGCAAAGGGGTAGATCTATCAAGGAATGTTACTGCATGCTACTAAGATTTTTTTAATTAAAAAGTTAACCCTTAGCCAAGCTACAGAGTAGCAGAATATGTCGATTCGTTAGGGTGATCTTGGTTTACTATTCACTATGCTTAGACATTACACGTCCGTGTTAGCCGATCGCCGTGGGCTAGCATTGAGCATTTGCAAAGGGGTAGATCGATCAAGGAATGTTACTGCATGCTACTAAGATTTTTTTAATTAAAAAGTTAACCCTTAGACAAGCTACAGAGTAGCACAATATGTCGATTCGTTAGGGTGATCTTGGTTTACTATTCACTATGGTTAGACATTACACGTCCATGTTAGCCGATCGTCATGGGCTAGCATTGCGCATTTGCAAAAGGGTGGATCTATCGAGGAAGATTACTGCATGCTACTAAGATTTTTTTAATTAAAAAGTTAACCCTTAGCCAAGCTACAGAGTAGCAGAATATGTCGATTCGTTAGGGTGATCTTGGTTTACTATTCACTATGCTTAGACATTACACGTCCGTGTTAGCCGATCGCCATGGGCTAGCATTGAGCATTTGCAAAGGGGTAGATCTATCAAGGAATGTTACTGCATGCTACTAAGATTTTTTTAATTAAAAAGTTAACCCTTAGCCAAGCTACAGAGTAGCAGCATATGTCGATTTGTTACGCTGATCATGGTTTACTATTCACTATGCTTAGACATTACACGTCCGTGTTAGCCGATCGCCATGGGCTAGCATTGAGCATTTGCAAAGGGGTAGATCTATCAAGGAATGTTACTGCATGCTACTAAGATTTTTTTAATTAAAAAGTTAACCCTTAGCCAAGCTACAGAGTAGCAGCATATGTCGATTTGTTAGGCTGATCATGGTTTACTATTCACTATGCTTAGAGATTACACGTCCGTGTTAGCCGATCGCCATGGGCTAGCATTGAGCATTTGCAAAGGGGTAGATCTATCAAGGAATATTACTGCATGCTACTAAGATTTTTTTAATTAAAAAGTTATCCCTTAGCTAAGCTACAGAGTAGCAGAATATGTCGATTTGTTACGCTGATCACGGTTTACTATTCACTATGGTTAGACATTACACGTCCGTGTTAGCCGATCGTCATGGGCTAGCATTGAGCATTTGCAAAGGGGTAGATCTATCAAGGAATGTTACTGCATGCTACTAAGATTTTTTTAATTAAAAAGTTAACCCTTAGCCAAGCTACAGAGTAGCAGAATATGTCGATTCGTTAGGGTGATCTTGGTTTACTATTCACTATGCTTAGACATTACACGTCCGTGTTAGCCGATCGCCGTGGGCTAGCATTGAGCATTTGCAAAGGGGTAGATCGATCAAGGAATGTTACTGCATGCTACTAAGATTTTTTTAATTAAAAAGTTAACCCTTAGACAAGCTACAGAGTAGCACAATATGTCGATTCGTTAGGGTGATCTTGGTTTACTATTCACTATGGTTAGACATTACACGTCCATGTTAGCCGATCGTCATGGGCTAGCATTGCGCATTTGCAAAAGGGTGGATCTATCGAGGAAGATTACTGCATGCTACTAAGATTTTTTTAATTAAAAAGTTAACCCTTAGCCAAGCTACAGAGTAGCAGAATATGTCGATTCGTTAGGGTGATCTTGGTTTACTATTCACTATGCTTAGACATTACACGTCCGTGTTAGCCGATCGCCATGGGCTAGCATTGAGCATTTGCAAAGGGGTAGATCTATCAAGGAATGTTACTGCATGCTACTAAGATTTTTTTAATTAAAAAGTTAACCCTTAGCCAAGCTACAGAGTAGCAGCATATGTCGATTTGTTACGCTGATCATGGTTTACTATTCACTATGCTTAGAGATTACACGTCCGTGTTAGCCGATCGCCATGGGCTAGCATTGAGCATTTGCAAAGGGGTAGATCTATCAAGGAATATTACTGCATGCTACTAAGATTTTTTTAATTAAAAAGTTATCCCTTAGCTAAGCTACAGAGTAGCAGCATATGTCGATTTGTTAGGCTGATCATGGTTTACTATTCACTATGCTTAGAGATTACACGTCCGTGTTAGCCGATCGCCATGGGCTAGCATTGAGCATTTGCAAAGGGGTAGATCTATCAAGGAATATTACTGCATGCTACTAAGATTTTTTTAATTAAAAAGTTATCCCTTAGCTAAGCTACAGAGTAGCAGAATATGTCGATTTGTTACGCTGATCACGGTTTACTATTCACTATGGTTAGACATTACACGTCCGTGTTAGCCGATCGTCATGGGCTAGCATTGAGCATTTGCAAAGGGGTAGGTCTATCAAGGAATGTTACTGCATGCTACTAAGATTTTTTTAATTAAAAAGTTAACCCTTAGCCAAGCTACAGAGTAGCAGAATATGTCGATTTGTTACGCTGATCACGGTTTACTATTCACTATGGTTAGACATTACACGTCCGTGTTAGCCGATCGTCATGGGCTAGCATTGAGCATTTGCAAAGGGGTAGATCTATCAAGGAATGTTACTGCATGCTACTAAGATCTTTTTAATTAAAAAGTTAACCCTTAGCCAAGCTACAGAGTAGCAGAATATGTCGATTCGTTAGGGTGATCTTGGTTTACTATTCACTATGCTTAGACATTACACGTCCGTGTTAGCCGATCGCCGTGGGCTAGCATTGAGCATTTGCAAAGGGGTAGATCGATCAAGGAATGTTACTGCATGCTACTAAGATTTTTTTAATTAAAAAGTTAACCCTTAGACAAGCTACAGAGTAGCACAATATGTCGATTCGTTAGGGTGATCATGGTTTACTATTCACTATGGTTAGACATTACACGTCCATGTTAGCCGATCGTCATGGGCTAGCATTGCGCATTTGCAAAAGGGTGGATCTATCGAGGAAGATTACTGCATGCTACTAAGATTTTTTTAATTAAAAAGTTAACCCTTAGCCAAGCTACAGAGTAGCAGAATATGTCGATTCGTTAGGGTGATCTTGGTTTACTATTCACTATGCTTAGATATTACACGTCCGTGTTAGCCGATCGCCATGGGCTAGCATTGAGCATTTGCAAAGGGGTAGATCTATCAAGGAATGTTACTGCATGCTACTAAGATTTTTTTAATTAAAAAGTTAACCCTTAGCCAAGCTACAGAGTAGCAGCATATGTCGATTTGTTACGCTGATCATGGTTTACTATTCACTATGCTTAGACATTACACGTCCGTGTTAGCCGATCGCCATGGGCTAGCATTGAGCATTTGCAAAGGGGTAGATCTATCAAGGAATATTACTGCATGCTACTAAGATTTTTTTAATTAAAAAGTTATCCCTTAGCTAAGCTACAGAGTAGCAGAATATGTCGATTTGTTACGCTGATCACGGTTTACTATTCACTATGGTTAGACATTACACGTCCGTGTTAGCCGATCGTCATGGGCTAGCATTGAGCATTTGCAAAGGGGTAGATCTATCAAGGAATGTTACTGCATGCTACTAAGATTTTTTTAATTAAAAAGTTAACCCTTAGCCAAGCTACAGAGTAGCAGAATATGTCGATTCGTTAGGGTGATCTTGGTTTACTATTCACTATGCTTAGACATTACACGTCCGTGTTAGCCGATCGCCGTGGGCTAGCATTGAGCATTTGCAAAGGGGTAGATCGATCAAGGAATGTTACTGCATGCTACTAAGATTTTTTTAATTAAAAAGTTAACCCTTAGACAAGCTACAGAGTAGCACAATATGTCGATTCGTTAGGGTGATCTTGGTTTACTATTCACTATGGTTAGACATTACACGTCCATGTTAGCCGATCGTCATGGGCTAGCATTGCGCATTTGCAAAAGGGTGGATCTATCGAGGAAGATTACTGCATGCTACTAAGATTTTTTTAATTAAAAAGTTAACCCTTAGCCAAGCTACAGAGTAGCAGAATATGTCGATTCGTTAGGGTGATCTTGGTTTACTATTCACTATGCTTAGACATTACACGTCCGTGTTAGCCGATCGCCATGGGCTAGCATTGAGCATTTGCAAAGGGGTAGATCTATCAAGGAATGTTACTGCATGCTACTAAGATTTTTTTAATTAAAAAGTTAACCCTTAGCCAAGCTACAGAGTAGCAGCATATGTCGATTTGTTACGCTGATCATGGTTTACTATTCACTATGCTTAGACATTACACGTCCGTGTTAGCCGATCGCCATGGGCTAGCATTGAGCATTTGCAAAGGGGTAGATCTATCAAGGAATGTTACTGCATGCTACTAAGATTTTTTTAATTAAAAAGTTAACCCTTAGCCAAGCTACAGAGTAGCAGCATATGTCGATTTGTTAGGCTGATCATGGTTTACTATTCACTATGCTTAGAGATTACACGTCCGTGTTAGCCGATCGCCATGGGCTAGCATTGAGCATTTGCAAAGGGGTAGATCTATCAAGGAATATTACTGCATGCTACTAAGATTATTTTTTTAATTAAAAAGTTATCCCTTAGCTAAGCTACAGAGTAGCAGCATATGTCGATTTGTTAGGCTGATCATGGTTTACTATTCACTATGCTTAGAGATTACACGTCCGTGTTAGCCGATCGCCATGGGCTAGCATTGAGCATTTGCAAAGGGGTAGATCTATCAAGGAATATTACTGCATGCTACTAAGATTTTTTTAATTAAAAAGTTATCCCTTAGCTAAGCTACAGAGTAGCAGAATATGTCGATTTGTTACGCTGATCACGGTTTACTATTCACTATGGTTAGACATTACACGTCCGTGTTAGCCGATCGTCATGGGCTAGCATTGAGCATTTGCAAAGGGGTAGGTCTATCAAGGAATGTTACTGCATGCTACTAAGATTTTTTTAATTAAAAAGTTAACCTTAGCCAAGCTACAGAGTAGCAGAATATGTCGATTTGTTACGCTGATCACGGTTTACTATTCACTATGGTTAGACATTACACGTCCGTGTTAGCCGATCGTCATGGGCTAGCATTGAGCATTGCAAAGTGTAGATCTATCAAGGAATGTTACTGCATGCTACTAAGATCTTTTTAATTAAAAAGTTAACCCTTAGCCAAGCTACAGAGTAGCAGAATATGTCGATTCGTTAGGGTGATCTTGGTTTACTATTCACTATGCTTAGACATTATACGTCCGTGTTAGCCGATCGCCGTGGGCTACATTGAGCATTTGCAAAGGGGTAGATCGATCAAGGAATGTTACTGCATGCTACTAAGATTTTTTTAATTAAAAAGTTAACCCTTAGACAAGCTACAGAGTAGCACAATATGTCGATTCGTTAGGGTGATCATGGTTTACTATTCACTATGGTTAGACATTACACGTCCATGTTAGCCGATCGTCATGGGCTAGCATTGCGCATTTGCAAAAGGGTGGATCTATCGAGGAAGATTACTGCATGCTACTAAGATTTTTTTAATTAAAAAGTTAACCCTTAGCCAAGCTACAGAGTAGGCAGAATATGTCGATTCGTTAGGGTGATCTTGGTTTACTATTCACTATGCTTAGATATTACACGTCCGTGGTAGCCGATCGCCATGGGCTAGCATTGAGCATTTGCAAAGGGGTAGATCTATCAAGGAATGTTACTGCATGCTACTAGATTTTTTTAATTAAAAAGTTACCCTTAGCCAAGCTACAGAGTAGCAGCATATGTCGATTTGTTACGCTGATCATGGTTTACTATTCACTACTGCTTAGACATTACACGTCCGTGTTAGCCGATCGCCATGGGCTAGCATTGAGCATTTGCAAAGGGGTAGATCTATCAAGGAATGTTACTGCATGCTACTAAGATTTTTTTAATTAAAAAGTTAACCCTTAGCCAAGCTACAGAGCAGCAGCATATGTCGATTTGTTAGGCTGATCATGGTTTACTATTCACTATGCTTAGAGATTACACGTCCGTGTTAGCCGATCGCCATGGGCTAGCATTGAGCATTTGCAAAGGGGTAGATCTATCAAGGAATGTTACTGCATGCTACTAAGATCTTTTTAATTAAAAAGTTAACCCTTAGCCAAGCTACAGAGTAGCAGAATATGTCGATTCGTTAGGGTGATCTTGGTTTACTATTCACTATGCTTAGACATTATACGTCCGTGTTAGCCGATCGCCGTGGGCTAGCATTGAGCATTTGCAAAGGGGTAGATCGATCAAGGAATGTTACTGCATGCTACTAAGATTTTTTAATTAAAAAGTTAACCCTTAGCCAAGCTACAGAGCAGCAGCATATGTCGATTTGTTAGGCTGATCATGGTTTACTATTCACTATGCTTAGAGATTACACGTCCGTGTTAGCCGATCGCCATGGGCTAGCATTGAGCATTTGCAAAGGGGTAGATCTATCAAGGAATGTTACTGCATGCTACTAAGATTTTTTTAATTAAAAAGTTTACCCTTAGCCAAGCTACAGAGTAGCAGCATATGTCGATTTGTTACGCTGATCATGGTTTACTATTCACTATGCTTAGACATTACACGTCCGTGTTAGCCGATCGCCATGGGCTAGCATTGAGCATTTGCAAAGGGGTAGATCTATCAAGGAATGTTACTGCATGCTACTAAGATTTTTTTAATTAAAAGTTAACCCTTAGCCAAGCTACAGAGCAGCAGCATATGTCGATTTGTTAGGCTGATCATGGTTTACTATTCACTATGCTTAGAGATTACACGTCCGTGTTAGCCGATCGCCATGGGCTAGCATTGAGCATTTGCAAAGGGGTAGATCTATCAAGGAATGTTACTGCATGCTACTAAAGATCTTTTTAATTAAAAAGTTAACCCTTAGCCAAGCTACAGAGTAGCAGAATATGTCGATTCGTTAGGGTGATCTTGGTTTACTATTCACTATGCTTAGACATTATACGTCCGTGTTAGCCGATCGCCGTGGGCTAGCATTGAGCATTTGCAAAGGGGTAGATCGATCAAGGAATGTTACTGCATGCTACTAAGATTTTTTTAATTAAAAAGTTAACCCTTAGACAAGCTACAGAGTAGCACATATGTCGATTCGTTAGGGTGATCATGGTTTACTATTCACTATGGTTAGACATTACACGTCCATGTTAGCCGATCGTCATGGGCTAGCATTGCGCATTTGCAAAAGGGTGGATCTATCGAGGAAGATTACTGCATGCTACTAAGATTTTTTAATTAAAAAGTAACCCTTAGCCAAGCTACAGAGTAGCAGAATATGTCGATTCGTTAGGGTGATCTTGGTTTACTATTCACTATGCTTAGACATTACACGTCCGTGTTAGCCGATCGTCATTGGCTAGCATTGAGCATTTGCAAAGGGGTAGCTCTATCAAGGAATGTTACTGCATGCTACTAAGATTTTTTTAATTAAAAAGTAACCCTTAGCCAAGCTACAGAGTAGCAGAATATGTCGATTCGTTAGGGTGATCTTGGTTTACTATTCACTATGCTTAGATATTACACGTCCGTGTTAGCCGATCGCCATGGGCTAGCATTGAGCATTTGCAAAGGGGTAGATCTATCAAGGAATGTTACTGCATGCTACTAAGATTTTTTTAATTAAAAAGTTAACCCTTAGCCAAGCTACAGAGTAGCAGCATATGTCGATTTGTTACGCTGATCATGGTTTACTATTCACTATGCTTAGACATTACACGTCCGTGTTAGCCGATCGCCATGGGCTAGCATTGAGCATTTGCAAAGGGGTAGATCTATCAAGGAATGTTACTGCATGCTACTAAGATTTTTTTAATTAAAAAGTTAACCCTTAGCCAAGCTACAGAGTAGCAGAATATGTCGATTCGTTAGGGTGATCTTGGTTTACTATTCACTATGCTTAGACATTACACGTCCGTGTTAGCCGATCGTCATTGGCTAGCATTGAGCATTTGCAAAGGGGTAGCTCTATCAAGGAATGTTACTGCATGCTACTAAGATTTTTTTAATTAAAAAGTTATCCCTTAGCCAAGCTACAGAATAGCAGAATATGTCGATTCGTTAGGGTGATCTTGGTTTACTATTCACTATGCTTAGACATTATACGTCCGTGTTAGCCGATCGCCGTGGGCTAGCATTGAGCATTTGCAAAGGGGTAGATCTATCAAGGAATGTTACTGCATGCTACTAAGATTTTTTTAATTAAAAAGTTAACCCTTAGCCAAGCTACAGAGTAGCAGAATATGTCGATTTGTTACGCTGATCTTGGTTTACTATTCACTATGGTTAGACATTACACGTCCATGTTAGCCGATCGTCATGGGCTAGCATTGCGCATTTGCAAAAGGGTGGATCTATCGAGGAAGATTACTGCATGCTACTAAGATTTTTTTAATTAAAAGTTAACCCTTAGCCAAGCTACAGAGTAGCAGAATATGTCGATTCGTTAGGGTGATCTTGGTTTACTATTCACTATGCTTAGACATTACACGTCCGTGTTAGCCGATCGCCATGGGCTAGCATTGAGCATTTGCAAAGGGGTAGGTCTATCAAGGAATGTTACTGCATGCTACTAAGATTTTTTTAATTAAAAAGTTAACCCTTAGCCAAGCTACAGAGTAGCAGAATATGTCGATTTGTTACGCTGATCACGGTTTACTATTCACTATGGTTAGACATTACACGTCCGTGTTAGCCGATCGTCATGGGCTAGCATTGAGCATTTGCAAAGGGGTAGATCTATCAAGGAATGTTACTGCATGCTACTAAGATTTTTTTAATTAAAAAGTTAACCCTTAGCCAAGCTACAGAGTAGCAGAATATGTCGATTCGTTAGGGTGATCTTGGTTTACTACTCACTATGCTTAGACCATTACACGTCCGTGTTAGCCGATCGTCATTGGCTAGCATTGAGCATTTGCAAAGGGGTAGCTCTATCAAGGAATGTTACTGCAGCTACTAAGATTTTTTTAATTAAAAAGTTATCCCTTAGCCAAGCTACAGAATAGCAGAATATGTCGATTCGTTAGGGTGATCTTGGTTTACTATTCACTATGCTTAGACATTATACGTCCGTGTTAGCCGATCGCCGTGGGCTAGCATTGAGCATTTGCAAAGGGGTAGATCTATCAAGGAATGTTACTGCATGCTACTAAGATTTTTTTAATTAAAAAGTTAACCCTTAGCCAAGCTACAGAGTAGCAGAATATGTCGATTGTTACGCTGATCTTGGTTTACTATTCACTATTGTTAGACATACACGTCGATGTTAGCCGATCGTCATGGGCTAGCATTGCGCATTTGCAAAGGGGTGGATCTATCGAGGAAGATTACTGCGTGCTACTAAGATTTTTTTAATTAAAAGTTAACCCTTAGCCAAGCTACAGAGTAGCAGAATATGTCGATTCGTTAGGGTGATCTTGGTTTACTATTCACTATGCTTAGACATTACACGTCCGTGTTAGCCGATCGCCATGGGCTAGCATTGAGCATTTGCAAAGGGGTAGATCTATCAAGGAATGTTACTGCATGCTACTAAGATTTTTTTAATTAAAAAGTTAACCCTTAGCCAAGCTACAGAGTAGCAGCATATGTCGATTTGTTACGCTGATCATGGTTTACTATTCACTATGCTTAGACATTACACGTCCGTGTTAGCCGATCGCCATGGGCTAGCATTGAGCATTTGCAAAGGGGTAGATCTATCAAGGAATGTTACTGCATGCTACTAAGATTTTTTTAATTAAAAAGTTAACCCTTAGCCAAGCTACAGAGTAGCAGAATATGTCGATTCGTTAGGGTGATCTTGGTTTACTATTCACTATGCTTAGACATTACACGTCCGTGTTAGCCGATCGTCATTGGCTAGCATTGAGCATTTGCAAAGGGGTAGCTCTATCAAGGAATGTTACTGCATGCTACTAAGATTTTTTTAATTAAAAAGTTATCCCTTAGCCAAGCTACAGAATAGCAGAATATGTCGATTCGTTAGGGTGATCTTGGTTTACTATTCACTATGCTTAGACATTATACGTCCGTGTTAGCCGATCGCCGTGGGCTAGCATTGAGCATTTGCAAAGGGGTAGATCTATCAAGGAATGTTACTGCATGCTACTAAGATTTTTTTAATTAAAAAGTTAACCCTTAGCCAAGCTACAGAGTAGCAGAATATGTCGATTTGTTACGCTGATCTTGGTTTACTATTCACTATGGTTAGACATTACACGTCCATGTTAGCCGATCGTCATGGGCTAGCATTGCGCATTTGCAAAAGGGTGGATCTATCGAGGAAGATTACTGCATGCTACTAAGATTTTTTTAATTAAAAGTTAACCCTTAGCCAAGCTACAGAGTAGCAGAATATGTCGATTCGTTAGGGTGATCTTGGTTTACTATTCACTATGCTTAGACATTACACGTCCGTGTTAGCCGATCGCCATGGGCTAGCATTGAGCATTTGCAAAGGGGTAGGTCTATCAAGGAATGTTACTGCATGCTACTAAGATTTTTTTAATTAAAAAGTTAACCCTTAGCCAAGCTACAGAGTAGCAGAATATGTCGATTTGTTACGCTGATCACGGTTTACTATTCACTATGGTTAGACATTACACGTCCGTGTTAGCCGATCGTCATGGGCTAGCATTGAGCATTTGCAAAGGGGTAGATCTATCAAGGAATGTTACTGCATGCTACTAAGATTTTTTAATTAAAAAGTTAACCTTTAGCCAAGCTACAGAGTAGCAGAATATGTCGATTCGTTAGGGTGATCTTGGTTTACTACTCACTATGCTTAGACATTACACGTCCGTGTTAGCCGACCGTCATTGGCTAGCATTGAGCATTTGCAAAGGGGTAGCTCTATCAAGGAATGTTACTGCATGCTACTAAGATTTTTTTAATTAAAAGTTATCCCTTAGCCAAGCTACAGAATAGCAGAATATGTCGATTCGTTAGGGTGATCTTGGTTTACTATTCACTATGCTTAGACATTATACGTCCGTGTTAGCCGATCGCCGTGGGCTAGCATTGAGCATTTGCAAAGGGGTAGATCTATCAAGGAATGTTACTGCATGCTACTAAGATTTTTTTAATTAAAAAGTTAACCCTTAGCCAAGCTACAGAGTAGCAGAATATGTCGATTTGTTACGCTGATCTTGGTTTACTATTCACTATTGTTAGACATTACACGTCGATGTTAGCCGATCGTCATGGGCTAGCATTGCGCATTTGCAAAGGGGTGGATCTATCGAGGAAGATTACTGCGTGCTACTAAGATTTTTTTAATTAAAAGTTAACCCTTAGCCAAGCTACAGAGTAGCAGAATATGTCGATTCGTTAGGGTGATCTTGGTTTACTATTCACTATGCTTAGACATTACACGTCCGTGTTAGCCGATCGCCATGGGCTAGCATTGAGCATTTGCAAAGGGGTAGGTCTATCAAGGAATGTTACTGCATGCTACTAAGATTTTTTTAATTAAAAAGTTAACCCTTAGCCAAGCTACAGAGTAGCAGAATATGTCGATTTGTTACGCTGATCACGGTTTACTATTCACTATGGTTAGACATTACACGTCCGTGTTAGCCGATCGTCATGGGCTAGCATTGAGCATTTGCAAAGGGGTAGATCTATCAAGGAATGTTACTGCATGCTACTAAGATTTTTTTAATTAAAAAGTTAACCCTTAGCCAAGCTACAGAGTAGCAGAATATGTCGATTCGTTAGGGTGATCTTGGTTTACTACTCACTATGCTTAGACATTACACGTCCGTGTTAGCCGATCGCCGTGGGCTAGCATTGAGCATTTGCAAAGGGGTAGATCTATCAAGGAATGTTACTGCATGCTACTAAGATTTTTTTAATTAAAAAGTTAACCCTTAGCCAAGCTACAGAGTAGCAGAATATGTCGATTTGTTACGCTGATCTTGGTTTACTATTCACTATTGTTAGACATTACACGTCGATGTTAGCCGATCGTCATGGGCTAGCATTGCGCATTTGCAAAGGGGTGGATCTATCGAGGAAGATTACTGCGTGCTACTAAGATTTTTTTAATTAAAAGTTAACCTTAGCCAAGCTACAGAGTAGCAGAATATGTCGATTCGTTAGGGTGATCTTGGTTTACTATTCACTATGCTTAGACATTACACGTCCGTGTTAGCCGATCGCCATGGGCTAGCATTGAGCATTTGCAAAGGGGTAGATCTATCAAGGAATATTACTGGATGCTACTAAGATTTTTTTAATTAAAAAGTTATCCCTTAGCTAAGCTACAGAGTAGCAGAATATGTCGATTTGTTACGCTGATCACGGTTTACTATTCACTATAGTTAGACATTACACGTCCGTGTTAGCCGATCGTCATGGGCTAGCATTGAGCATTTGCAAAGGGGTAGATCTATCAAGGAATGTTACTGCATGCTACTAAGATTTTTTTTAATTAAAAAGTTAACCCTTAGACAAGCTACAGAGTAGCACAATATGTCGATTCGTTAGGGTGATCTTGGTTTACTATTCATATGGTTAGACATTACACGTCCATGTTAGCCGATCGTCATGGGCTAGCATTGCGCATTTGCAAAAGGGTGGATCTATCGAGGAAGATTACTGCATGCTACTAAGATTTTTTAATTAAAAAGTTAACCCTTAGCCAAGCTACAGAGTAGCAGAATATGTCGATTCGTTAGGGTGATCTTGGTTTACTATTCACTATGCTTAGACATTACACGTCCGTGTTAGCCGATCGCCATGGGCTAGCATTGAGCATTTGCAAAGGGGTAGATCTATCAAGGAATGTTACTGCATGCTACTAAGATTTTTTTAATTAAAAAGTTAACCCTTAGCCAAGCTACAGGGTAGCAGCATATGTCGATTTGTTACGCTGATCATGGTTTACTATTCACTATGCTTAGACATTACACGTCCGTGTTAGCCGATCGCCATGGGCTAGCATTGAGCATTTGCAAAGGGGTAGATCTATCAAGGAATGTTACTGCATGCTACTAAGATTTTTTTAATTAAAAGTTAACCCTTAGCCAAGCTACAGAGTAGCAGCATATGTCGATTTGTTAGGCTGATCATGGTTTACTATTCACTATGGTTAGACATTACACGTCCGTGTTAGCCGATCGTCATGGGCTAGCATTGAGCATTTGCAAAGGGGTAGGTCTATCAAGGAATGTTACTGCATGCTACTAAGATTTTTTTAATTAAAAAGTTAACCCTTAGCCAAGCTACAGAGTAGCAGAATATGTCGATTTGTTACGCTGATCACGGTTTACTATTCACTATGGTTAGACATTACACGTCCGTGTTAGCCGATCGTCATGGGCTAGCATTGAGCATTTGCAAAGGGGTAGATCTATCAAGGAATGTTACTGCATGCTACTAAGATTTTTTTAATTAAAAAGTTAACCCTTAGCCAAGCTACAGAGTAGCAGAATATGTCGATTCGTTAGGGTGATCTTGGTTTACTATTCACTATGCTTAGACATTATACGTCCGTGTTAGCCGATCGCCGTGGGCTAGCATTGAGCATTTGCAAAGGGGTAGATCTATCAAGGAATGTTACTGCATGCTACTAAGATTTTTTTAATTAAAAAGTTATCCCTTAGCTAAGCTACAGAGTAGCAGAATATGTCGATTTGTTACGCTGATCACGGTTTACTATTCACTATGCTTAGACATTACACGTCCGTGTTAGCCGATCGCCATGGGCTAGCATTGAGCATTTGCAAAGGGGTAGATCTATCAAGGAATGTTACTGCATGCTACTAAGATTTTTTTAATTAAAAAGTTAACCCTTAGACAAGCTACAGAGTAGCACAATATGTCGATTCGTTAGGGTGATCTTGGTTTACTATTCACTATGGTTAGACATTACACGTCCATGTTAGCCGATCGTCATGGGCTAGCATTGCGCATTTGCAAAAGGGTGGATCTATCGAGGAAGATTACTGCATGCTACTAAGATTTTTTTAATTAAAAAGTTAACCCTTAGCCAAGCTACAGAGTAGCAGAATATGTCGATTCGTTAGGGTGATCTTGGTTTACTATTCACTATGCTGTAGATATTACACGTCCGTGTTAGCCGATCGCCATGGGCTAGCATTGAGCATTTGCAAAGGGGTAGATCTATCAAGGAATGTTACTGCATGCTACTAAGATTTTTTTAATTAAAAAGTTAACCCTTAGCCAAGCTACAGAGTAGCAGCATATGTCGATTTGTTACGCTGATCATGGTTTACTATTCACTATGCTTAGACATTACACGTCCGTGTTAGCCGATCGCCATGGGCTAGCATTGAGCATTTGCAAAGGGGTAGATCTATCAAGGAATGTTACTGCATGCTACTAAGATTTTTTTAATTAAAAAGTTAACCCTTAGCCAAGCTACAGAGCAGCAGCATATGTCGATTTGTTAGGCTGATCATGGTTTACTATTCACTATGCTTAGAGATTACACGTCCGTGTTAGCCGATCGCCATGGGCTAGCATTGAGCATTTGCAAAGGGGTAGATCTATCAAGGAATATTACTGCATGCTACTAAGATTTTTTTAATTAAAAAGTTATCCCTTAGCTAAGCTACAGAGTAGCAGAACATGTCGATTTGTTACGCTGATCACGGTTTACTATTCACTATGGTTAGACATTACACGTCCGTGTTAGCCGATCGTCATGGGCTAGCATTGAGCATTTGCAAAGGGGTAGGTCTATCAAGGAATGTTACTGCATGCTACTAAGATTTTTTTAATTAAAAAGTTAACCCTTAGCCAAGCTACAGAGTAGCAGAATATGTCGATTTGTTACGCTGATCACGGTTTACTATTCACTATGGTTAGACATTACACGTCCGTGTTAGCCGATCGTCATGGGCTAGCATTGAGCATTTGCAAAGGGGTAGATCTATCAAGGAATGTTACTGCATGCTACTAAGATTTTTTTAATTAAAAAGTTAACCCTTAGCCAAGCTACAGAGTAGCAGAATATGTCGATTCGTTAGGGTGATCTTGGTTTACTATTCACTATGCTTAGACATTACACGTCCGTGTTAGCCGATCGTCATTGGCTAGCATTGAGCATTTGCAAAGGGGTAGCTCTATCAAGAATGTTACTGCATGCTACTAAGATTTTTTTAATTAAAAAGTTATCCCTTAGCCAAGATACAGAATAGCAGATATGTCGATTCGTTAGGGTGATCTTGGTTTACTATTCACTATGCTTAGACATTATACGTCCGTGTTAGCCGATCGCCGTGGGCTAGCATTGAGCATTTGCAAAGGGGTAGATCTATCAAGGAATATTACTGGATGCTACTAAGATTTTTTTAATTAAAAAGTTTTCCCTTAGCTAAGCTACAGAGTAGCAGAATATGTCGATTTGTTAGGGTGATCTTGGTTTACTATTCACTATGGTTAGACATTACACGTCCATGTTAGCCGATCGTCATGGGCTAGCATTGCGCATTTACAAAAGGGTGGATCTATCGAGGAAGATTACTGCATGCTACTAAGATTTTTTTAATTAAAAAGTTAACCCTTAGCCAAGCTACAGAGTAGCAGAATATGTCGATTCGTTAGGGTGATCTTGGTTTACTATTCACTATGCTTAGACATTACACGTCCGTGTTAGCCGATCGCCATGGGCTAGCATTGAGCATTTGCAAAGTGGTAGATCTATTCAAGGAATGTTACTGCATGCTACTAAGATTTTTTTAATTAAAAAGTTAATCCTTAGCCAAGCTACAGAGTAGCAGCATATGTCGATTTGTTACGCTGATCATGGTTTACTATTCACTATGCTTAGACATTACACGTCCGTGTTAGCCGATCGCCATGGGCTAGCATTGAGCATTTGCAAAGGGGTAGATCTATCAAGGAATGTTACTGCATGCTACTAAGATTTTTTTAATTAAAAAGTTAACCCTTAGCCAAGCTACAGAGTAGCAGAATATGTCGATTCGTTAGGGTGATCTTGGTTTACTATTCACTATGCTTAGACATATATACGTCCGTGTTAGCCGATCGCCGTGGGCTAGCATTGAGCATTTGCAAAGGGGTAGATCTATCAAGGAATGTTACTGCATGCTACTAAGATTTTTTAATTAAAAAGTTAACCCTTAGCCAAGCTACAGAGTAGCAGCATATGTCGATTTGTTACGCTGATCATGGTTTACTATTCACTATGCTTAGACATTACACGTCCGTGTTAGCCGATCGCCATGGGCTAGCATTGAGCATTTGCAAAGGGGTAGATCTATCAAGGAATGTTACTGCATGCTACTAAGATTTTTTTAATTAAAAAGTTAACCCTTAGCCAAGCTACAGAGCAGCAGCATATGTCGATTTGTTAGGCTGATCATGGTTTACTATTCACTATGCTTAGAGATTACACGTCCGTGTTAGCCGATCGCCATGGGCTAGCATTGAGCATTTGCAAAGGGGTAGATCTATCAAGGAATATTACTGCATGCTACTAAGATTTTTTTAATTAAAAAGTTATCCCTTAGCTAAGCTACAGAGTAGCAGAATATGTCGATTTGTTACGCTGATCACGGTTTACTATTCACTATGGTTAGACATTACACGTCCGTGTTAGCCGATCGTCATGGGCTAGCATTGAGCATTTGCAAAGGGGTAGGTCTATAAAGGAATGTTACTGCATGCTACTAAGATTTTTTTAATTAAAAAGTTAACCCTTAGCCAAGCTACAGAGTAGCAGAATATGTCGATTTGTTACGCTGATCACGGTTTACTATTCACTATGGTTAGACATTACACGTCCGTGTTAGCCGATCGTCATGGGCTAGCATTGAGCATTTGCAAAGGGGTAGATCTATCAAGGAATGTTACTGCATGCTACTATGATTTTTTTAATTAAAAAGTTAACCCTTAGCCAAGCTACAGAGTAGCAGAATATGTCGATTCGTTAGGGTGATCTTGGTTTACTATTCACTATGCTTAGACATTACACGTCCGTGTTAGCCGATCGTCATTGGCTAGCATTGAGCATTTGCAAAGGGGTAGCTCTATCAAGGAATGTTACTGCATGCTACTAAGATTTTTTAATTAAAAAGTTATCCCTTAGCCAAGCTACAGAATAGCAGAATATGTCGATTCGTTAGGGTGATCTTGGTTTACTATTCACTATGCTTAGACATTATACGTCCGTGTTAGCCGATCGCCGTGGGCTAGCATTGAGCATTTGCAAAGGGGTAGATCTATCAAGGAATGTTACTGCATGCTACTAAGATTTTTTTAATTAAAAAGTTAACCCTTAGCCAAGCTACAGAGTAGCAGAATATGTCGATTTGTTACGCTGATCTTGGTTTACTATTCACTATGGTTAGACATTACACGTCCATGTTAGCCGATCGTCATGGGCTAGCATTGCGCATTTGCAAAGGGGTGGATCTATCGAGGAAGATTACTGCATGCTACTAAGATTTTTTTAATTAAAAAGTTAACCCTTAGCCAAGCTACAGAGTAGCAGAATATGTCGATTCGTTAGGGTGATCTTGGTTTACTATTCACTATGCTTAGACATTACACGTCCGTGTTAGCCGATCGCCATGGGCTAGCATTGAGCATTTGCAAAGGGGTAGATCTATCAAGGAATATTACTGGATGCTACTAAGATTTTTTTAATTAAAAAGTTATCCCTTAGCTAAGCTACAGAGTAGCAGAATATGTCGATTTGTTACGCTGATCACGGTTTACTATTCACTGTGGTTAGACATTACACGTCCGTGTTAGCCGATCGTCATGGGCTAGCATTGAGCATTTGCAAAGGGGTAGATCTATCAAGGAATGTTACTGCATGCTACTAAGATTTTTTTAATTAAAAAGTTAACCCTTAGACAAGCTACAGAGTAGCACAATATGTCGATTCGTTAGGGTGATCTTGGTTTACTATTCACTATGGTTAGACATTACACGTCCATGTTAGCCGATCGTCATGGGCTAGCATTGAGCATTTGCAAAGGGGTAGATCTATCAAGGAATGTTACTGCATGCTACTAAGATTTTTTTAATTAAAAAGTTAACCCTTAGCCAAGCTACAGAGTAGCAGCATATGTCGATTTGTTAGGCTGATCATGGCTTACTATTCACTATGCTTAGAGATTACACGTCCGTGTTAGCCGATCGCCATGGGCTAGCATTGAGCATTTGCAAAGGGGTAGATCTATCAAGGAATATTACTGCATGCTACTAAGATTTTTTTAATTAAAAAGTTATCCCTTAGCTAAGCTACAGAGTAGCAGAATATGTCGATTTGTTACGCTGATCACGGTTTACTATTCACTATGGTTAGACATTATACGTCCGTGTTAGCCGATAGCCGTGGGCTAGCATTGAGCATTTGCAAAGGGGTAGGTCTATAAAGGAATGTTACTGCATGCTACTAAGATTTTTTTAATTAAAAAGTTAACCCTTAGCCAAGCTACAGAGCAGCAGAATATGTCGATTTGTTACGCTGATCACGGTTTACTATTCACTATGGTTAGACATTACACGTCCGTGTTAGCCGATCGTCATGGGCTAGCATTGAGCATTTGCAAAGGGGTAGATCTATCAAGGAATGTTACTGCATGCTACTATGATTTTTTTAATTAAAAAGTTAACCCTTAGCCAAGCTACAGAGTAGCAGAATATGTCGATTCGTTAGGGTGATCTTGGTTTACTATTCACTATGCTTAGACATTACACGTCCGTGTTAGCCGATCGTCATTGGCTAGCATTGAGCATTTGCAAAGGGGTAGCTCTATCAAGGAATGTTACTGCATGCTACTAAGATTTTTTAATTAAAAAGTTATCCCTTAGCCAAGCTACAGAATAGCAGAATATGTCGATTCGTTAGGGTGATCTTGGTTTACTATTCACTATGCTTAGACATTATACGTCCGTGTTAGCCGATCGCCGTGGGCTAGCATTGAGCATTTGCAAAGGGGTAGATCTATCAAGGAATGTTACTGCATGCTACTAAGATTTTTTTAATTAAAAAGTTAACCCTTAGCCAAGCTACAGAGTAGCAGAATATGTCGATTTGTTACGCTGATCTTGGCTTACTATTCACTATGGTTAGACATTACACGTCCATGTTAGCCGATCGTCATGGGCTAGCATTGCGCATTTGCAAAGGGGTGGATCTATCGAGGAAGATTACTGCATGCTACTAAGATTTTTTTAATTAAAAAGTTAACCCTTAGCCAAGCTACAGAGTAGCAGAATATGTCGATTCGTTAGGGTGATCTTGGTTTACTATTCACTATGCTTAGACATTACACGTCCGTGTTAGCCGATCGCCATGGGCTAGCATTGAGCATTTGCAAAGGGGTAGATCTATCAAGGAATATTACTGGATGCTACTAAGATTTTTTTAATTAAAAAGTTATCCCTTAGCTAAGCTACAGAGTAGCAGAATATGTCGATTTGTTACGCTGATCACGGTTTACTATTCACTGTGGTTAGACATTACACGTCCGTGTTAGCCGATCGTCATGGGCTAGCATTGAGCATTTGCAAAGGGGTAGATCTATCAAGGAATGTTACTGCATGCTACTAAGATTTTTTTAATTAAAAAGTTAACCCTTAGACAAGCTACAGAGTAGCACAATATGTCGATTCGTTAGGGTGATCTTGGTTTACTATTCACTATGCTTAGACATTATACGTCCGTGTTAGCCGATCGCCGTGGGCTAGCATTGAGCATTTGCAAAGGGGTAGATCTATCAAGGAATGTTACTGCATGCTACTAAGATTTTTTTAATTAAAAAGTTAACCCTTAGCCAAGCTACAGAGTAGCAGAATATGTCGATTTGTTACGCTGATCTTGGTTTACTATTCACTATGGTTAGACATTACACGTCCATGTTAGCCGATCGTCATGGGCTAGCATTGCGCATTTGCAAAGGGGTGGATCTATCGAGGAAGATTACTGCATGCTACTAAGATTTTTTTAATTAAAAAGTTAACCCTTAGCCAAGCTACAGAGTAGCAGAATATGTCGATTCGTTAGGGTGATCTTGGTTTACTATTCACTATGCTTAGACATTACACGTCCGTGTTAGCCGATCGCCATGGGCTAGCATTGAGCATTTGCAAAGGGGTAGATCTATCAAGGAATATTACTGGATGCTACTAAGATTTTTTTAATTAAAAAGTTATCCCTTAGCTAAGCTACAGAGTAGCAGAATATGTCGATTTGTTACGCTGATCACGGTTTACTATTCACTGTGGTTAGACATTACACGTCCGTGTTAGCCGATCGTCATGGGCTAGCATTGAGCATTTGCAAAGGGGTAGATCTATCAAGGAATGTTACTGCATGCTACTAAGATTTTTTTAATTAAAAAGTTAACCCTTAGACAAGCTACAGAGTAGCACAATATGTCGATTCGTTAGGGTGATCTTGGTTTACTATTCACTATGGTTAGACATTACACGTCCATGTTAGCCGATCGTCATGGGCTAGCATTGAGCATTTGCAAAGGGGTAGATCTATCAAGGAATGTTACTGCATGCTACTAAGATTTTTTTAATTAAAAAGTTAACCCTTAGCCAAGCTACAGAGTAGCAGCATATGTCGATTTGTTAGGCTGATCATGGCTTACTATTCACTATGCTTAGAGATTACACGTCCGTGTTAGCCGATCGCCATGGGCTAGCATTGAGCATTTGCAAAGGGGTAGATCTATCAAGGAATATTACTGCATGCTACTAAGATTTTTTTAATTAAAAAGTTATCCCTTAGCTAAGCTACAGAGTAGCAGAATATGTCGATTTGTTACGCTGATCACGGTTTACTATTCACTATGGTTAGACATTATACGTCCGTGTTAGCCGATAGCCGTGGGCTAGCATTGAGCATTTGCAAAGGGGTAGATCTATCAAGGAATGTTACTGCATGCTACTAAGATTTTTTTAATTAAAAAGTTAACCCTTAGCCAAGCTACAGAGTAGCAGAATATGTCGATTCGTTAGGGTGATCTTGGTTTACTATTCACTATGCTTAGACATTATACGTCCGTGTTAGCCGATCGCCGTGGGCTAGCATTGAGCATTTGCAAAGGGGTAGATCTATCAAGGAATGCTACTGCATGCTACTAAGATTTTTTTAATTAAAAAGTTAACCCTTAGCCAAGCTACAGAGTAGCAGAATATGTCGATTCGTTAGGGTGATCTTGGTTTACTATTCACTATGCTTTGACATTATACGTCCGTGTTAGCCGATCGCCGTGGGCTAGCATTGAGCATTTGCAAAGGGGTAGATCTATCAAGGAATGTTACTGCATGCTACTAAGATTTTTTTAATTAAAAAGTTAACCCTTAGCCAAGCTACAGAGTAGCAGCATATGTCGATTTGTTACGCTGATCATGGTTTACTATTCACTATGCTTAGACATTACACGTCCGTGTTAGCCGATCGCCATGGGCTAGCATTGAGCATTTGCAAAGGGGTAGATCTATCAAGGAATGTTACTGCATGCTACTAAGATTTTTTTAATTAAAAAGTTAACCCTTAGCCAAGCTACAGAGCAGCAGCATATGTCGATTTGTTAGGCTGATCATGGTTTACTATTCACTATGCTTAGAGATTACAAGTCCGTGTTAGCCGATCGCCATGGGCTAGCATTGAGCATTTGCAAAGGGGTAGATCTATCAAGGAATATTACTGCATGCTACTAACATTTTTTTAATTAAAAAGTTATCCCTTAGCTAAGCTACAGAGTAGCAGAATATGTCGATTTGTTACGCTGATCACGGTTTACTATTCACTATGGTTAGACATTACACGTCCGTGTTAGCCGATCGTCATGGGCTAGCATTGAGCATTTGCAAAGGGGTAGGTCTATCAAGGAATGTTACTGCATGCTACTAAGATTTTTTTAATTAAAAAGTTAACCCTTAGCCAAGCTACAGAGTAGCAGAATATGTCGATTTGTTACGCTGATCACGGTTTACTATTCACTATGGTTAGACATTACACGTCCGTGTTAGCCGATCGTCATGGGCTAGCATTGAGCATTTGCAAAGGGTAGATCTATCAAGGAATGTTACTGCATGCTACTAAGATTTTTCTAATTAAAAAGTTAACCCTTAGCCAAGCTACAGAGTAGCAGAATATGTCGATTCGTTAGGGTGATCTTGGTTTACTATTCACTATGGTTAGACATTACACGTCCGTGTTAGCCGATCGTCATGGGCTAGCATTGAGCATTTGCAAAGGGGTAGCTCTATCAAGGAATGTTACTGCATGCTACTAAGATTTTTTTAATTAAAAAGTTATCCCCTTAGCCAAGCTACAGAATAGCAGAATATGTCGATTCGTTAGGGTGATCTTGGTTTACTATTCACTATGCTTAGACATTATACGTCCGTGTTAGCCGATCGCCGTGGGCTAGCATTGAGCATTTGCAAAGGGGTAGATCTATCAAGGAATGTTACTGCATGCTACTAAGATTTTTTTAATTAAAAAGTTAACCCTTAGACAAGCTACAGAGTAGCACAATATGTCGATTCGTTAGGGTGATCTTGGTTTACTATTCACTATGGTTAGACATTACACGTCCATGTTAGCCGATCGTCATGGGCTAGCATTGCGCATTTGCAAAGGGGTGGATCTATCGAGGAAGATTACTGCATGCTACTAAGATTTTTTTAATTAAAAAGTTAACCCTTAGCCAAGCTACAGAGTAGCAGAATATGTCGATTCGTTAGGGTGATCTTGGTTTACTATTCACTATGCTTAGACATTACACGTCCGTGTTAGCCGATCGCCATGGGCTAGCATTGAGCATTTGCAAAGGGTAGATCTATCAAGGAATGTTACTGCATGCTACTAAGATTTTTTTAATTAAAAAGTTAACAATTAGACAAGCTACAGAGTAGCACAATATGTCGATTCGTTAGGGTGATCTTGGTTTACTATTCACTATGCTTAGACATTACACGTCCGTGTTAGCCGATCGTCATTGGCTAGCATTGAGCATTTGCAAAGGGGTAGCTCTATCAAGGAATGTTACTGCATGCTACTAAGATTTTTTAATTAAAAAGTTATCCCTTAGCTAAGCTACAGAGTAGCGGAATATGTCGATTTGTTACGCTGATCACGGTTTACTATTCACTATGGTTAGACATTACACGTCGGTGTTAGCCGATCGTCATGGGCTAGCATTGAGCATTTGCAAAGGGGTAGATCTATCAAGGAATGTTACTGCATGCTACTAAGATTTTTTTAATTAAAAAGTTAACCCTTAGCCAAGCTACAGAGTAACAGAATATGTCGATTCGTTAGGGTGATCTTGGTTTACTATTCACTATGCTTAGACATTACACGTCCGTGTTAGCCGATCGTCATTGGCTAGCATTGAGCATTTGCAAAGGTGTAGCTCTATCAAGGAATGTTACTGCATGCTACTAAGATTTTTTTAATTAAAAAGTTAACCCTTAGCCAAGCTACAGAGTAGCAGAATATGTCGATTCGTTAGGGTGATCTTGGTTTACTATTCACTATGCTTAGAGATTACACGTCCGTGTTAGCCGATCGCCATGGACTAGCATTGAGCATTTGCAAAGGGGTAGATCTATCAAGGAATATTACTGCATGCTACTAAGATTTTTTTAATTAAAAAGTTATCCCTTAGCCAAGCATCAGAATAGCAGAATATGTCGATTCGTTAGGGTGATCTTGGTTTACTATTCACTATGCTTAGACATTACACGTCCGTGTTAGCCGATCGTCATTGGCTAGCATTGAGCATTTGCAAAGGGGTAGCTCTATCAAGGAATGTTACTGCATGCTACTAAGATTTTTTTAATTAAAAAGTTATCCCTTAGCCAAGCTACAGAGTAGCAGAATATGTCGATTCGTTAGGGTGATCTTGGTTTACTATTCACTATGCTTAGACATTACACGTCCGTGTTAGCCGATCGTCATTGGCTAGCATTGAGCATTTGCAAAAGGGTGGATCTATCGAGGAAGATTACTGCATGCTACTAAGATTTTTTTAATTAAAAAGTTAACCCTTAGCCAAGCTACAGAGTAGCAGCATATGTCGATTTGTTAGGCTGATCATGGTTTACTATTCACTATGGTTAGACGTTACACGTCCGTGTTAGCCGATCGTCGTTGGCTAGCATTGAGCATTTGCAAAAGGGTGGATCTATCGAGGAAGATTACTGCATGCTACTAAGATTTTTTTAATTAAAATGTTATCCCTTAGCTAAGCTACAGAGTAGCGGAATATGTCGATTCGTTAGGGTGATCTTGGTTTACTATTCACTATGCTTAGACATTATACGTCCGTGTTAGCCGATCGCCGTGGGCTAGCATTGAGCATTTGCAAAGGGGTAGCTCTATCAAGGAATGTTACTGCATGCTACTAAGATTTTTTTAATTAAAAAGTTATCCCTTAGCTAAGCTACAGAGTAGCGGAATATGTCGATTTGTTACGCTGATCACGGTTTACTATTCACTATGGTTAGACATTACACGTCGGTGTTAGCCGATCGTCATGGGCTAGCATTGAGCATTTGCAAAGGGGTAGATCTATCAAGGAATGTTACTGCATGCTACTAAGATTTTTTTAATTAAAAAGTTAACCCTTAGCCAAGCTACAGAGTAACAGAATATGTCGATTCGTTAGGGTGATCTTGGTTTACTATTCACTATGCTTAGACATTACACGTCCGTGTTAGCCGATCGTCATTGGCTAGCATTGAGCATTTGCAAAGGGGTAGCTCTATCAAGGAATGTTACTGCATGCTACTAAGATTTTTTTAATTAAAAAGTTAACCCTTAGACAAGCTACAGAGTAGCACAATATGTCGATTCGTTAGGGTGATCTTGGTTTACTATTCACTATGCTTAGACATTACACGTCCGTGTTAGCCGATCGTCATTGGCTAGCATTGAGCATTTGCAAAGGGGTAGCTCTATCAAGGAATGTTACTGCATGCTACTAAGATTTTTTTAATTAAAAAGTTATCCCTTAGCTAAGCTACAGAGTAGCGGAATATGTCGATTTGTTACGCTGATCACGGTTTACTATTCACTATGGTTAGACATTACACGTCGGTGTTAGCCGATCGTCATGGGCTAGCATTGAGCATTTGCAAAGGGGTAGATCTATCAAGGAATGTTACTGCATGCTACTAAGATTTTTTTAATTAAAAAGTTAACCCTTAGCCAAGCTACAGAGTAACAGAATATGTCGATTCGTTAGGGTGATCTTGGTTTACTATTCACTATGCTTAGACATTACACGTCCGTGTTAGCCGATCGTCATTGGCTAGCATTGAGCATTTGCAAAGGTGTAGCTCTATCAAGGAATGTTACTGCATGCTACTAAGATTTTTTTAATTAAAAAGTTAACCCTTAGCCAAGCTACAGAGTAGCAGAATATGTCGATTCGTTAGGGTGATCTTGGTTTACTATTCACTATGCTTAGAGATTACACGTCCGTGTTAGCCGATCGCCATGGACTAGCATTGAGCATTTGCAAAGGGGTAGATCTATCAAGGAATATTACTGCATGCTACTAAGATTTTTTTAATTAAAAAGTTATCCCTTAGCCAAGCTACAGAATAGCAGAATATGTCGATTCGTTAGGGTGATCTTGGTTTACTATTCACTATGCTTAGACATTACACGTCCGTGTTAGCCGATCGTCATTGGCTAGCATTGAGCATTTGCAAAGGGGTAGCTCTATCAAGGAATGTTACTGCATGCTACTAAGATTTTTTTAATTAAAAAGTTATCCCTTAGCCAAGCTACAGAATAGCAGAATATGTCGATTTGTTACGCTGATCACGGTTTACTATTCACTATGCTTAGACACTACACGTCGGTGTTAGCCGATCGTCATGGGCTAGCATTGAGCATTTGCAAAGGGGTAGCTCTATCAAGGAATGTTACTGCATGCTACTAAGATTTTTTTAATTAAAAAGTTATCCCTTAGCTAAGCTACAGAGTAGCGGAATATGTCGATTTGTTACGCTGATCACGGTTTACTATTCACTATGGTTAGACATTACACGTCGGTGTTAGCCGATCGTCATGGGCTAGCATTGAGCATTTGCAAAGGGGTAGCTCTATCAAGGAATGTTACTGCATGCTACTAAGATTTTTTTAATTAAAAAGTTATCCCTTAGCTAAGCTACAGAGTAGCGGAATATGTCGATTTGTTACGCTGATCACGGTTTACTATTCACTATGGTTAGACATTACACGTCGGTGTTAGCCGATCGTCATGGGCTAGCATTGAGCATTTGCAAAGGGGTAGATCTATCAAGGAATGTTACTGCATGCTACTAAGATTTTTTTAATTAAAAAGTTAACCCTTAGCCAAGCTACAGAGTAGCAGAATATGTCGATTCGTTAGGGTGATCTTGGTTTACTATTCACTATGCTTAGACATTACACTTCCGTGTTAGCCGATCGTCATTGGCTAGCATTGAGCATTTGCAAAGGGGTAGCTCTATCAAGGAATGTTACTGCATGCTACTAAGATTTTTTTAATTAAAAAGTTATCCCTTAGCTAAGCTACAGAGTAGCGGAATATGTCGATTTGTTACGCTGATCACGGTTTACTATTCACTATGGTTAGACATTACACGTCGGTGTTAGCCGATCGTCATGGGCTAGCATTGAGCATTTGCAAAGGGGTAGATCTATCAAGGAATGTTACTGCATGCTACTAAGATTTTTTTAATTAAAAAGTTAACCCTTAGCCAAGCTACAGAGTAACAGAATATGTCGATTCGTTAGGGTGATCTTGGTTTACTATTCACTATGCTTAGACATTACACGTCCGTGTTAGCCGATCGCCATGGACTAGCATTGAGCATTTGCAAAGGGGTAGATCTATCAAGGAATATTACTGCATGCTACTAAGATTTTTTTAATTAAAAAGTTATCCCTTAGCCAAGCTACAGAATAGCAGAATATGTCGATTCGTTAGGGTGATCTTGGTTTACTATTCACTATGCTTAGACATTACACGTCCGTGTTAGCCGATCGTCATTGGCTAGCATTGAGCATTTGCAAAGGGGTAGCTCTATCAAGGAATGTTACTGCATGCTACTAAGATTTTTTTAATTAAAAAGTTATCCCTTAGCCAAGCTACAGAATAGCAGAATATGTCGATTTGTTACGCTGATCACGGTTTACTATTCACTATGCTTAGACATTACACGTCGGTGTTAGCCGATCGTCATGGGCTAGCATTGAGCATTTGCAAAGGGGTAGCTCTATCAAGGAATGTTACTGCATGCTACTAAGATTTTTTTAATTAAAAAGTTATCCCTTAGCTAAGCTACAGAGTAGCGGAATATGTCGATTTGTTACGCTGATCACGGTTTACTATTCACTATGGTTAGACATTACACGTCGGTGTTAGCCGATCGTCATGGGCTAGCATTGAGCATTTGCAAAGGGGTAGATCTATCAAGGAATGTTACTGCATGCTACTAAGATTTTTTTAATTAAAAAGTTAACCCTTAGCCAAGCTACAGAGTAGCAGAATATGTCGATTTGTTACGCTGATCACGGTTTACTATTCACTATGGTTAGACATTACACGTCCGTGTTAGCCGATCGTCATGGGCTAGCATTGAGCATTTGCAAAGGGGTAGATCTATCAAGGAATATTACTGCATGCTACTAAGATTTTTTTAATAAAAAGTTATCCCTTAGCTAAGCTACAGAGTAGCAGAATATGTCGATTTGTTACGCTGATCACGGTTTACTATTCACTATGGTTAGACATTACACGTCCGTGTTAGCCGATCGTCATGGGCTAGCATTGAGCATTTGCAAAGGGGTAGATCTATCAAGGAATGTTACTGCATGCTACTAAGATTTTTTTAATTAAAAAGTTAACCCTTAGCCAAGCTACAGAGTAGCAGAATATGTCGATTCGTTAGGGTGATCTTGGTTTACTATTCACTATGCTTAGACACTACACGTCCGTGTTAGCCGATCGTCATTGGCTAGCATTGAGCATTTGCAAAGGGGTAGCTCTATCAAGGAATGTTACTGCATGCTACTAAGATTTTTTTAATTAAAAAGTTATCCCTTAGCTAAGCTACAGAGTAGCGGAATATGTCGATTCGTTAGGGTGATCTTGGTTTACTATTCACTATGCTTAGACATTACACGTCCGTGTTAGCCGATCGTCATTGGCTAGCATTGAGCATTTGCAAAGGGGTAGCTCTATCAAGGAATATTACTGCATGCTACTAAGATTTTTTTAATAAAAAGTTATCCCTTAGCTAAGCTACAGAGTAGCAGAATATGTCGATTTGTTACGCTGATCACGGTTTACTATTCACTATGGTTAGATATTACACGTCCGTGTTAGCCGATCGTCATGGGCTAGCATTGAGCATTTGCAAAGGGGTAGATCTATCAAGGAATGTTACTGCATGCTACTAAGATTTTTTTAATTAAAAAGTTAATCCTTAGCCAAGCTACAGAGTAGCAGAATATGTCGATTCGTTAGGGTGATCTTGGTTTACTATTCACTATGCTTAGACATTACACGTCCGTGTTAGCCGATCGTCATTGGCTAGCATTGAGCATTTGCAAAGGGGTAGCTCTATCAAGGAATGTTACTGCATGCTACTAAGATTTTTTTAATTAAAAAGTTATCCCTTAGCTAAGCTACAGAGTAGCGGAATATGTCGATTTGTTACGCTGATCACGGTTTACTATTCACTATGGTTAGACATTACACGTCCGTGTTAGCCGATCGTCATGGGCTAGCATTGAGCATTTGCAAAGGGGTAGATCTATCAAGGAATGTTACTGCATGCTACTAAGATTTTTTTAATTAAAAAGTTAACCCTTAGCCAAGCTACAGAGTAGCAGAATATGTCGATTCGTTAGGGTGATCTTGGTTTACTATTCACTATACTTAGACATTACACGTCCGTGTTAGCCGATCGTCATTGGCTAGCATTGAGCATTTGCAAAGGGGTAGCTCTATCAAGGAATGTTACTGCATGCTACTAAGATTTTTTTAATTAAAAAGTTATCCCTTAGCTAAGCTACAGAGTAGCGGAATATGTCGATTCGTTAGGGTGATCTTGGTTTACTATTCACTATGCTTAGACATTACACGTCCGTGTTAGCCGATCGTCATTGGCTAGCATTGAGCATTTGCAAAGGGGTAGCTCTATCAAGGAATATTACTGCATGCTACTAAGATTTTTTTAATAAAAAGTTATCCCTTAGCTAAGCTACAGAGTAGCAGAATATGTCGATTTGTTACGCTGATCACGGTTTACTATTCACTATGGTTAGATATTACACGTCCGTGTTAGCCGATCGTCATGGGCTAGCATTGAGCATTTGCAAAGGGGTAGATCTATCAAGGAATGTTACTGCATGCTACTAAGATTTTTTTAATTAAAAAGTTAATCCTTAGCCAAGCTACAGAGTAGCAGAATATGTCGATTCGTTAGGGTGATCTTGGTTTACTATTCACTATGCTTAGACATTACACGTCCGTGTTAGCCGATCGTCATTGGCTAGCATTGAGCATTTGCAAAGGGGTAGCTCTATCAAGGAATGTTACTGCATGCTACTAAGATTTTTTTAATTAAAAAGTTATCCCTTAGCTAAGCTACAGAGTAGCGGAATATGTCGATTTGTTACGCTGATCACGGTTTACTATTCACTATGGTTAGACATTACACGTCCGTGTTAGCCGATCGTCATGGGCTAGCATTGAGCATTTGCAAAGGGGTAGATCTATCAAGGAATGTTACTGCATGCTACTAAGATTTTTTTAATTAAAAAGTTAACCCTTAGCCAAGCTACAGAGTAGCAGAATATGTCGATTTGTTACGCTGATCACGGTTTACTATTCACTATGGTTAGACATTACACGTCCGTGTTAGCCGATCGTCATGGGCTAGCATTGAGCATTTGCAAAGGGGTAGATCTATCAAGGAATGTTACTGCATGCTACTAAGATTTTTTTAATTAAAAAGTTAACCCTTAGCCAAGCTACAGAGTAGCAGAATATGTCGATTTGTTACGCTGATCACGGTTTACTATTCACTATGGTTAGACATTACACGTCCGTGTTAGCCGATCGTCATGGGCTAGCATTGAGCATTTGCAAAGGGGTAGATCTATCAAGGAATGTTACTGCATGCTACTAAGATTTTTTTAATTAAAAAGTTATCCCTTAGCTAAGCTACAGAGTAGCAGAATATGTCGATTTGTTACGCTGATCACGGTTTACTATTCACTATGCTTAGACATTACACGTCCGTGTTAGCCGATCGTCATTGGCTAGCATTGAGCATTTGCAAAGGGGTAGCTCTATCAAGGAATGTTACTGCATGCTACTAAGATTTTTTTAATTAAAAAGTTATCCCTTAGCCAAGCTACAGAGTAGCAGAATATGTCGATTTGTTACGCTGATCACGGTTTACTATTCACTATGGTTAGACATTACACGTCCGTGTTAGCCGATCGTCATGGGCTAGCATTGAGCATTTGCAAAGGGGTAGATCTATCAAGGAATGTTACTGCATGCTACTAAGATTTTTTTAATTAAAAAGTTAACCCTTAGCCAAGCTACAGAGTAGCAGAATATGTCGATTCGTTAGGGTGATCTTGGTTTACTATTCACTATGCTTAGACATTACACGTCCGTGTTAGCCGATCGTCATGGACTAGCATTGAGCATTTGCAAAGGGGTAGATCTATCAAGGAATGTTACTGCATGCTACTAAGATTTTTTTAATTAAAAAGTTATCCCTTAGCCAAGCTACAGAGTAGCAGAATATGTCGATTCGTTAGGGTGATCTTGGTTTACTATTCACTATGCTTAGACATTACACGTCCGTGTTAGCCGATCGTCATTGGCTAGCATTGAGCATTTGCAAAGGGGTAGCTCTATCAAGGAATGTTACTGCATGCTACTAAGATTTTTTTAATTAAAAAGTTATCCCTTAGCCAAGCTACAGAATAGCAGAATATGTCGATTTGTTACGCTGATCACGGTTTACTATTCACTATGCTTAGACACTACACGTCGGTGTTAGCCGATCGTCATGGGCTAGCATTGAGCATTTGCAAAGGGGTAGCTCTATCAAGGAATGTTACTGCATGCTACTAAGATTTTTTTAATTAAAAAGTTATCCCTTAGCTAAGCTACAGAGTAGCGGAATATGTCGATTTGTTACGCTGATCACGGTTTACTATTCACTATGGTTAGACATTACACGTCGGTGTTAGCCGATCGTCATGGGCTAGCATTGAGCATTTGCAAAGGGGTAGCTCTATCAAGGAATGTTACTGCATGCTACTAAGATTTTTTTAATTAAAAAGTTATCCCTTAGCTAAGCTACAGAGTAGCGGAATATGTCGATTTGTTACGCTGATCACGGTTTACTATTCACTATGGTTAGACATTACACGTCGGTGTTAGCCGATCGTCATGGGCTAGCATTGAGCATTTGCAAAGGGGTAGATCTATCAAGGAATGTTACTGCATGCTACTAAGATTTTTTTAATTAAAAAGTTAACCCTTAGCCAAGCTACAGAGTAGCAGAATATGTCGATTCGTTAGGGTGATCTTGGTTTACTATTCACTATGCTTAGACATTACACTTCCGTGTTAGCCGATCGTCATTGGCTAGCATTGAGCATTTGCAAAGGGGTAGCTCTATCAAGGAATGTTACTGCATGCTACTAAGATTTTTTTAATTAAAAAGTTATCCCTTAGCTAAGCTACAGAGTAGCGGAATATGTCGATTTGTTACGCTGATCACGGTTTACTATTCACTATGGTTAGACATTACACGTCCGTGTTAGCCGATCGTCATGGGCTAGCATTGAGCATTTGCAAAGGGGTAGATCTATCAAGGAATGTTACTGCATGCTACTAAGATTTTTTTAATTAAAAAGTTAACCCTTAGCCAAGCTACAGAGTAACAGAATATGTCGATTCGTTAGGGTGATCTTGGTTTACTATTCACTATGCTTAGACATTACACGTCCGTGTTAGCCGATCGCCATGGACTAGCATTGAGCATTTGCAAAGGGGTAGATCTATCAAGGAATATTACTGCATGCTACTAAGATTTTTTTAATTAAAAAGTTATCCCTTAGCCAAGCTACAGAATAGCAGAATATGTCGATTCGTTAGGGTGATCTTGGTTTACTATTCACTATGCTTAGACATTACACGTCCGTGTTAGCCGATCGTCATTGGCTAGCATTGAGCATTTGCAAAGGGGTAGCTCTATCAAGGAATGTTACTGCATGCTACTAAGATTTTTTTAATTAAAAAGTTATCCCTTAGCCAAGCTACAGAATAGCAGAATATGTCGATTTGTTACGCTGATCACGGTTTACTATTCACTATGCTTAGACATTACACGTCGGTGTTAGCCGATCGTCATGGGCTAGCATTGAGCATTTGGAAAGGGGTAGCTCTATCAAGGAATGTTACTGCATGCTACTAAGATTTTTTTAATTAAAAAGTTATCCCTTAGCTAAGCTACAGAGTAGCGGAATATGTCGATTTGTTACGCTGATCACGGTTTACTATTCACTATGGTTAGACATTACACGTCGGTGTTAGCCGATCGTCATGGGCTAGCATTGAGCATTTGCAAAGGGGTAGATCTATCAAGGGAATGTTACTGCATGCTACTAAGATTTTTTTAATTAAAAAGTTAACCCTTAGCCAAGCTACAGAGTAGCAGAATATGTCGATTTGTTACGCTGATCACGGTTTACTATTCACTATGGTTAGACATTACACGTCCGTGTTAGCCGATCGTCATGGGCTAGCATTGAGCATTTGCAAAGGGGTAGATCTATCAAGGAATATTACTGCATGCTACTAAGATTTTTTTAATAAAAAGTTATCCCTTAGCTAAGCTACAGAGTAGCAGAATATGTCGATTTGTTACGCTGATCACGGTTTACTATTCACTATGGTTAGACATTACACGTCCGTGTTAGCCGATCGTCATGGGCTAGCATTGAGCATTTGCAAAGGGGTAGATCTATCAAGGAATGTTACTGCATGCTACTAAGATTTTTTTAATTAAAAAGTTAACCCTTAGCCAAGCTACAGAGTAGCAGAATATGTCGATTCGTTAGGGTGATCTTGGTTTACTATTCACTATGCTTAGACACTACACGTCCGTGTTAGCCGATCGTCATTGGCTAGCATTGAGCATTTGCAAAGGGGTAGCTCTATCAAGGAATGTTACTGCATGCTACTAAGATTTTTTTAATTAAAAAGTTATCCCTTAGCTAAGCTACAGAGTAGCGGAATATGTCGATTCGTTAGGGTGATCTTGGTTTACTATTCACTATGCTTAGACATTACACGTCCGTGTTAGCCGATCGTCATTGGCTAGCATTGAGCATTTGCAAAGGGGTAGCTCTATCAAGGAATATTACTGCATGCTACTAAGATTTTTTAATAAAAAGTTATCCCTTAGCTAAGCTACAGAGTAGCAGAATATGTCGATTTGTTACGCTGATCACGGTTTACTATTCACTATGGTTAGATATTACACGTCCGTGTTAGCCGATCGTCATGGGCTAGCATTGAGCATTTGCAAAGGGGTAGATCTATCAAGGAATGTTACTGCATGCTACTAAGATTTTTTTAATTAAAAAGTTAATCCTTAGCCAAGCTACAGAGTAGCAGAATATGTCGATTCGTTAGGGTGATCTTGGTTTACTATTCACTATGCTTAGACATTACACTTCCGTGTTAGCCGATCGTCATTGGCTAGCATTGAGCATTTGCAAAGGGGTAGCTCTATCAAGGAATGTTACTGCATGCTACTAAGATTTTTTAATTAAAAAGTTATCCCTTAGCTAAGCTACAGAGTAGCGGAATATGTCGATTTGTTACGCTAATCACGGTTTACTATTCACTATGGTTAGACATTACACGTCCGTGTTAGCCGATCGTCATGGGCTAGCATTGAGCATTTGCAAAGGGGTAGATCTATCAAGGAATGTTACTGCATGCTACTAAGATTTTTTTAATTAAAAAGTTAACCCTTAGCCAAGCTACAGAGTAGCAGAATATGTCGATTCGTTAGGGTGATCTTGGTTTACTATTCACTATGCTTAGACATTACACGTCCGTGTTAGCCGATCGTCATTGGCTAGCATTGAGCATTTGCAAAGGGGTAGCTCTATCAAGGAATGTTACTGCATGCTACTAAGATTTTTTTAATTAAAAAGTTATCCCTTAGCTAAGCTACAGAGTAGCGGAATATGTCGATTCGTTAGGGTGATCTTGGTTTACTATTCACTATGCTTAGACACTACACGTCCGTGTTAGCCGATCGCCGTGGGCTAGCATTGAGCATTTGCAGAGGGGTAGATCTATCAAGGAATGTTACTGCATGCTACTAAGATTTTTTTAATTAAAAAGTTAACCCATAGCCAAGCTACAGAGTAGCAGAATATGTCGATTTGTTACGCTGATCACGGTTTACTATTCACTATGGTTAGACATTACACGTCCGTGTTAGCCGATCGTGATGGGCTAGCATTGAGCATTTGCAAAGGGGTAGATCTATCAAGGAATGTTACTGCATTCTACTAAGATTTTTTTTAATTAAAAAGTTAACCCTTAGCCAAGCTACAGAGTAGCAGAATATGTCGATTCGTTAGGGTGATCTTGGTTTACTATTCACTATGCTTAGACATTATACGTCCGTGTTAGCCGATCGCCGTGGGCTAGAATTGAGCATTTGCAAAGGGGTAGCTCTATCAAGGAATGTTACTGCATGCTACTAAGATTTTTTTAATTAAAAAGTTATCCCTTAGCTAAGCTACAGAGTAGCGGAATATGTCGATTTGTTACGCTGATCACGGTTTACTATTCACTATGCTTAGACATTACACGTCCGTGTTAGCCGATCGTCATTGGCTAGCATTGAGCATTTGCAAAGGGTAGCTCTATCAAGGAATGTTACTGCATGCTACTAAGATTTTTTTAATTAAAAAGTTAACCCTTAGACAAGCTACAGAGTAGCACAATATGTCGATTCGTTAGGGTGATCTTGGTTTACTATTCACTATGCTTAGACATTACACGTCCGTGTTAGCCGATCGTCATTGGCTAGCATTGAGCATTTGCAAAGGGGTAGCTCTATCAAGGAATGTTACTGCATGCTACTAAGATTTTTTTAATTAAAAAGTTATCCCTTAGCTAAGCTACAGAGTAGCGGAATATGTCGATTTGTTACGCTGATCACGGTTTACTATTCACTATGGTTAGACATTACACGTCGGTGTTAGCCGATCGTCATGGGCTAGCATTGAGCATTTGCAAAGGGGTAGATCTATCAAGGAATGTTACTGCATGCTACTAAGATTTTTTTAATTAAAAAGTTAACCCTTAGCCAAGCTACAGAGTAACAGAATATGTCGATTCGTTAGGGTGATCTTGGTTTACTATTCACTATGCTTAGACATTACACGTCCGTGTTAGCCGATCGTCATTGGCTAGCATTGAGCATTTGCAAAGGTGTAGCTCTATCAAGGAATGTTACTGCATGCTACTAAGATTTTTTTAATTAAAAAGTTAACCCTTAGCCAAGCTACAGAGTAGCAGAATATGTCGATTCGTTAGGGTGATCTTGGTTTACTATTCACTATGCTTAGAGATTACACGTCCGTGTTAGCCGATCGCCATGGACTAGCATTGAGCATTTGCAAAGGGGTAGATCTATCAAGGAATATTACTGCATGCTACTAAGATTTTTTTAATTAAAAAGTTATCCCTTAGCCAAGCTACAGAATAGCAGAATATGTCGATTCGTTAGGGTGATCTTGGTTTACTATTCACTATGCTTAGACATTACACGTCCGTGTTAGCCGATCGTCATTGGCTAGCATTGAGCATTTGCAAAGGGGTAGCTCTATCAAGGAATGTTACTGCATGCTACTAAGATTTTTTTATTAAAAAGTTATCCCTTAGCCAAGCTACAGAATAGCAGAATATGTCGATTTGTTACGCTGATCACGGTTTACTATTCACTATGCTTAGACACTACACGTCCGTGTTAGCCGATCGTCATGGGCTAGCATTGAGCATTTGCAAAGGGGTAGCTCTATCAAGGAATGTTACTGCATGCTACTAAGATTTTTTTAATTAAAAAGTTATCCCTTAGCTAAGCTACAGAGTAGCGGAATATGTCGATTTGTTACGCTGATCACGGTTTACTATTCACTATGGTTAGACATTACACGTCGGTGTTAGCCGATCGTCATGGGCTAGCATTGAGCATTTGCAAAGGGGTAGATCTATCAAGGAATATTACTGCATGCTACTAAGATTTTTTTAATTAAAAAGTTAACCCTTAGCCAAGCTACAGAGTAACAGAATATGTCGATTCGTTAGGGTGATCTTGGTTTACTATTCACTATGCTTAGACATTACACGTCCGTGTTAGCCGATCGCCATGGACTAGCATTGAGCATTTGCAAAGGGGTAGATCTATCAAGGAATATTACTGCATGCTACTAAGATTTTTTTAATTAAAAAGTTATCCCTTAGCCAAGCTACAGAATAGCAGAATATGTCGATTTGTTA
>NW_028294241.1:0-42627 GCF_964341445.2 Mesoplodon mirus | reverse complement strand
GAAGGCTTTGGGTACGCAGTGTACTTCCTTGGAAAGAAGTGCCCACGTGAGAGTCTTGAGCGCTGTGAGGCATACTAAAGCTAAAGCCGTCCACTGACTAAGACCTCCTGGAAACCGGGGCGCCCCTATCTCTGGGAATGGGAAAATGTGCACCTTACCTCGAGACTAGAGGTCACATTTAGTGGGCACCTTAGCTACAGTATGCTCCTGGGGGTGAGCTCCCCGGAAGGAATCGCAAGCACCTGGTTTCTTTTGGAAAAAGTCACCGCTCCTCAGAGGAATCTGTGGAGTGAATAGTAGCAGGCGGCTTGGAAGCTGCAACGAAGTGGCTTTCCAAAGGGGGAAAGTCGGGCTTCTCCCACATTCTCCCAGTGCCAACTTGAGCCCACGACGCATTTGCCAGCACTCGCTGACTGACACCTGGAGACTTTCAGCAACACTGGGCCTTTCTAGGATCCCACTTCGTTGGACGGGGGGTGTTCTGCGTGCCACGAGGAGCAGCACCCGCTTAATGACTTAGTCAGGCCGAGGGGACCTTGCCTCGTCCAAATGCCTCAGAGTCGTACCGGCTTTTCTGTACTTTCTGTCAGGCTGCACCTGCAGTGTACCTTGCGTCACAATAGTGAGATGACAGGTTAAGGGTTGCCAGGATGCACTTTAGGCTCAGGGATTCTCTCAGTGCCGTTCGGAGGGCCTCCACAGAGGGAGAGCCACGCTGAATGTAATACTGGCCAAAACTTTGTCCCGGGGCTGCCTTACAGCTGTAGACATCAAGCTCTGCAAGCGAGAAGCAGTTCACTGCCCTTCGCTCTGCGTAGCAAGAGCTGGACCCCAGCAGTCTGTCCTGTGTTGTGTGGCTCGGAAAACAAAACGGGGACTCCCAGCGCACATGCTCTCTCCCTCAGAAGGAATTCACACGCGACTCTCTTAGGCCTACGCAAAGCCGCAGAGGAGTTAAAGCACTCTATGGCGTCAGGGTTCATGGAGGTGGCTGCCCACCCAACTTGGCTGATAGGAAGCGCTCGCGCTTCCCTTGAGGCTAGGGGTCACTCTGACTTCACACTTTAGCTAGGGCAAGCGTGGGATGAGCTCCCAGCAAGGCACTGGAGACCACCTGGATTCGTAGGAGAAAACTCACTGTCTTCACTGAGGCACTCCTGGAGGTGACTAGAAGACGGGTAAGGGCAGTGTCTTTCAGTCAGCCTTGAGGCCGCCACTATCGACCTTTCAAATGGGGAAAAGACTGCCCTCTGCCAGGCTTCTCAATTACCAACTGGATCACCCAGCACATACACCCATCTTCTCTGACAATCCAAGGGAGACCCGTGGAACACAGTTCGGCCTTCTGCGATGAAACTTTTGGATGCAGTGTGTGCTGCATGTGGTGAACGGCACAAACCCCGAACTGCCCTCAGCAGGCCTACCTGGGTGACTTCGGATGTTCCCAATGCCTAGCAATGCTCGGGGTTACTCTCTGCATTACTTCGGGCTGGACCTAAAGTCCAGTTTCCGCATCACCTAGAGAGACGTCGAGCAGGAGTCCCCAAACCGAATTGGAGCCCCGGTGGTTTCTTTCAGGGCCGCTTAGTTTTCCTCAACGTGGCAGACCCGCAGGGAACGAAACCCTGCCAAGAACCGCGTTCCTGGGGCTGTTTCAAAGCTGTGGGACGCTCGCCTCAGAGAACACCTTAGTTCCCGGCCCTTCCAACTGCATAGGGAGGGATGTGCCCAGAGCTGTGTATCCCTTGCTTGTGCTCAGAAGGCTTTGGGTACGCAGTGTACTTCCTTGGAAAGAAGTGCCCACGTGAGAGTCTTGAGCGCTGTGAGGCATACTAAAGCTAAAGCCGTCCACTGACTAAGACCTCCTGGAAACCGGGGCGCCCCTATCTCTGGGAATGGGAAAATGTGCACCTTACCTCGAGACTAGAGGTCACATTTAGTGGGCACCTTAGCTACAGTATGCTCCTGGGGGTGAGCTCCCGGAAGGAATCGCAAGCACCTGGTTTCTTTTGGAAAAAGTCACCGCTCCTCAGAGGAATCTGTGGAGTGAATAGTAGCAGGCGGCTTGGAAGCTGCAACGAAGTGGCTTTCCAAAGGGGGAAAGTCGGGCTTCTCCCACATTCTCCCAGTGCCAACTTGAGCCCACGACGCATTTGCCAGCACTCGCTGACTGACACCTGGAGACTTTCAGCAACACTGGGCCTTTCTAGGATCCCACTTCGTTGGACGGGGGGTGTTCTGCGTGCCACGAGGAGCAGCACCCGCTTAATGACTTAGTCAGGCCGAGGGGACCTTGCCTCGTCCAAATGCCTCAGAGTCGTACCGGCTTTTCTGTACTTTCTGTCAGGCTGCACCTGCAGTGTACCTTGCGTCACAATAGTGAGATGACAGGTTAAGGGTTGCCAGGATGCACTTTAGGCTCAGGGATTCTCTCAGTGCCGTTCGGAGGGCCTCCACAGAGGGAGAGCCACGCTGAATGTAATACTGGCCAAAACTTTGTCCCGGGGCTGCCTTACAGCTGTAGACATCAAGCTCTGCAAGCGAGAAGCAGTTCACTGCCCTTCGCTCTGCGTAGCAAGAGCTGACCCCAGCAGTCTGTCCTGTGTTGTGTGGCTCGGAAAACAAAACGGGGACTCCCAGCGCACATGCTCTCTCCCTCAGAAGGAATTCACACGCGACTCTCTTAGGCCTACGCAAAGCCGCAGAGGAGTTAAAGCACTCTATGGCGTCAGGGTTCATGGAGGTGGCTGCCCACCCAACTTGGCTGATAGGAAGCGCTCGCGCTTCCCTTGAGGCTAGGGGTCACTCTGACTTCACACTTTAGCTAGGGCAAGCGTGGGATGAGCTCCCAGCAAGGCACTGGAGACCACCTGGATTCGTAGGAGAAAACTCACTGTCTTCACTGAGGCACTCCTGGAGGTGACTAGAAGACGGGTAAGGGCAGTGTCTTTCAGTCAGCCTTGAGGCCGCCACTATCGACCTTTCAAATGGGGAAAAGACTGCCCTCTGCCAGGCTTCTCAATTACCAACTGGATCACCCAGCACATACACCCATCTTCTCTGACAATCCAAGGGAGACCCGTGGAACACAGTTCGGCCTTCTGCGATGAAACTTTTGGATGCAGTGTGTGCTGCATGTGGTGAACGGCACAAACCCCGAACTGCCCTCAGCAGGCCTACCTGGGTGACTTCGGATGTTCCCAATGCCTAGCAATGCTCGGGGTTACTCTCTGCATTACTTCGGCTGGACCTAAAGTCCAGTTTCCGCATCACCTAGAGAGACGTCGAGCAGGAGTCCCCAAACCGAATTGGAGCCCCGGTGGTTTCTTTCAGGGCCGCTTAGTTTTCCTCAACGTGGCAGACCCGCAGGGAACGAAACCCTGCCAAGAACCGCGTTCCTGGGGCTGTTTCAAAGCTGTGGGACGCTCGCCTCAGAGAACACCTTAGTTCCCGGCCCTTCCAACTGCATAGGGAGGGATGTGCCCAGAGCTGTGTATCCCTTGCTTGTGCTCAGAAGGCTTTGGGTACGCAGTGTACTTCCTTGGAAAGAAGTGCCCACGTGAGAGTCTTGAGCGCTGTGAGGCATACTAAAGCTAAAGCCGTCCACTGACTAAGACCTCCTGGAAACCGGGGCGCCCCTATCTCTGGGAATGGGAAAATGTGCACCTTACCTCGAGACTAGAGGTCACATTTAGTGGGCACCTTAGCTACAGTATGCTCCTGGGGGTGAGCTCCCCGGAAGGAATCGCAAGCACCTGGTTTCTTTTGGAAAAAGTCACCGCTCCTCAGAGGAATCTGTGGAGTGAATAGTAGCAGGCGGCTTGGAAGCTGCAACGAAGTGGCTTTCCAAAGGGGGAAAGTCGGGCTTCTCCCACATTCTCCCAGTGCCAACTTGAGCCCACGACGCATTTGCCAGCACTCGCTGACTGACACCTGGAGACTTTCAGCAACACTGGGCCTTTCTAGGATCCCACTTCGTTGGACGGGGGGTGTTCTGCGTGCCACGAGGAGCAGCACCCGCTTAATGACTTAGTCAGGCCGAGGGGACCTTGCCTCGTCCAAATGCCTCAGAGTCGTACCGGCTTTTCTGTACTTTCTGTCAGGCTGCACCTGCAGTGTACCTTGCGTCACAATAGTGAGATGACAGGTTAAGGGTTGCCAGGATGCACTTTAGGCTCAGGGATTCTCTCAGTGCCGTTCGGAGGGCCTCCACAGAGGGAGAGCCACGCTGAATGTAATACTGGCCAAAACTTTGTCCCGGGGCTGCCTTACAGCTGTAGACATCAAGCTCTGCAAGCGAGAAGCAGTTCACTGCCCTTCGCTCTGCGTAGCAAGAGCTGACCCCAGCAGTCTGTCCTGTGTTGTGTGGCTCGGAAAACAAAACGGGGACTCCCAGCGCACATGCTCTCTCCCTCAGAAGGAATTCACACGCGACTCTCTTAGGCCTACGCAAAGCCGCAGAGGAGTTAAAGCACTCTATGGCGTCAGGGTTCATGGAGGTGGCTGCCCACCCAACTTGGCTGATAGGAAGCGCTCGCGCTTCCCTTGAGGCTAGGGGTCACTTTGACTTCACACTTTAGCTAGGGCAAGCGTGGGATGAGCTCCCAGCAAGGCACTGGAGACCACCTGGATTCGTAGGAGAAAACTCACTGTCTTCACTGAGGCACTCCTGGAGGTGACTAGAAGACGGGTAAGGGCAGTGTCTTTCAGTCAGCCTTGAGGCCGCCACTATCGACCTTTCAAATGGGGAAAAGACTGCCCTCTGCCAGGCTTCTCAATTACCAACTGGATCACCCAGCACATACACCCATCTTCTCTGACAATCCAAGGGAGACCCGTGGAACACAGTTCGGCCTTCTGCGATGAAACTTTTGGATGCAGTGTGTGCTGCATGTGGTGAACGGCACAAACCCCGAACTGCCCTCAGCAGGCCTACCTGGGTGACTTCGGATGTTCCCAATGCCTAGCAATGCTCGGGGTTACTCTCTGCATTACTTCGGGCTGGACCTAAAGTCCAGTTTCCGCATCACCTAGAGAGACGTCGAGCAGGAGTCCCCAAACCGAATTGGAGCCCCGGTGGTTTCTTTCAGGGCCGCTTAGTTTTCCTCAACGTGGCAGACCCGCAGGGAACGAAACCCTGCCAAGAACCGCGTTCCTGGGGCTGTTTCAAAGCTGTGGGACGCTCGCCTCAGAGAACACCTTAGTTCCCGGCCCTTCCAACTGCATAGGGAGGGATGTGCCCAGAGCTGTGTATCCCTTGCTTGTGCTCAGAAGGCTTTGGGTACGCAGTGTACTTCCTTGGAAAGAAGTGCCCACGTGAGAGTCTTGAGCGCTGTGAGGCATACTAAAGCTAAAGCCGTCCACTGACTAAGACCTCCTGGAAACCGGGGCGCCCCTATCTCTGGGAATGGGAAAATGTGCACCTTACCTCGAGACTAGAGGTCACATTTAGTGGGCACCTTAGCTACAGTATGCTCCTGGGGGTGAGCTCCCCGGAAGGAATCGCAAGCACCTGGTTTCTTTTGGAAAAAGTCACCGCTCCTCAGAGGAATCTGTGGAGTGAATAGTAGCAGGCGGCTTGGAAGCTGCAACGAAGTGGCTTTCCAAAGGGGGAAAGTCGGGCTTCTCCCACATTCTCCCAGTGCCAACTTGAGCCCACGACGCATTTGCCAGCACTCGCTGACTGACACCTGGAGACTTTCAGCAACACTGGGCCTTTCTAGGATCCCACTTCGTTGGACGGGGGGTGTTCTGCGTGCCACGAGGAGCAGCACCCGCTTAATGACTTAGTCAGGCCGAGGGGACCTTGCCTCGTCCAAATGCCTCAGAGTCGTACCGGCTTTTCTGTACTTTCTGTCAGGCTGCACCTGCAGTGTACCTTGCGTCACAATAGTGAGATGACAGGTTAAGGGTTGCCAGGATGCACTTTAGGCTCAGGGATTCTCTCAGTGCCGTTCGGAGGGCCTCCACAGAGGGAGAGCCACGCTGAATGTAATACTGGCCAAAACTTTGTCCCGGGGCTGCCTTACAGCTGTAGACATCAAGCTCTGCAAGCGAGAAGCAGTTCACTGCCCTTCGCTCTGCGTAGCAAGAGCTGACCCCAGCAGTCTGTCCTGTGTTGTGTGGCTCGGAAAACAAAACGGGGACTCCCAGCGCACATGCTCTCTCCCTCAGAAGGAATTCACACGCGACTCTCTTAGGCCTACGCAAAGCCGCAGAGGAGTTAAAGCACTCTATGGCGTCAGGGTTCATGGAGGTGGCTGCCCACCCAACTTGGCTGATAGGAAGCGCTCGCGCTTCCCTTGAGGCTAGGGGTCACTCTGACTTCACACTTTAGCTAGGGCAAGCGTGGGATGAGCTCCCAGCAAGGCACTGGAGACCACCTGGATTCGTAGGAGAAAACTCACTGTCTTCACTGAGGCACTCCTGGAGGTGACTAGAAGACGGGTAAGGGCAGTGTCTTTCAGTCAGCCTTGAGGCCGCCACTATCGACCTTTCAAATGGGGAAAAGACTGCCCTCTGCCAGGCTTCTCAATTACCAACTGGATCACCCAGCACATACACCCATCTTCTCTGACAATCCAAGGGAGACCCGTGGAACACAGTTCGGCCTTCTGCGATGAAACTTTTGGATGCAGTGTGTGCTGCATGTGGTGAACGGCACAAACCCCGAACTGCCCTCAGCAGGCCTACCTGGGTGACTTCGGATGTTCCCAATGCCTAGCAATGCTCGGGGTTACTCTCTGCATTACTTCGGGCTGGACCTAAAGTCCAGTTTCCGCATCACCTAGAGAGACGTCGAGCAGGAGTCCCCAAACCGAATTGGAGCCCCGGTGGTTTCTTTCAGGGCCGCTTAGTTTTCCTCAACGTGGCAGACCCGCAGGGAACGAAACCCTGCCAAGAACCGCGTTCCTGGGGCTGTTTCAAAGCTGTGGGACGCTCGCCTCAGAGAACACCTTAGTTCCCGGCCCTTCCAACTGCATAGGGAGGGATGTGCCCAGAGCTGTGTATCCCTTGCTTGTGCTCAGAAGGCTTTGGGTACGCAGTGTACTTCCTTGGAAAGAAGTGCCCACGTGAGAGTCTTGAGCGCTGTGAGGCATACTAAAGCTAAAGCCGTCCACTGACTAAGACCTCCTGGAAACCGGGGCGCCCCTATCTCTGGGAATGGGAAAATGTGCACCTTACCTCGAGACTAGAGGTCACATTTAGTGGGCACCTTAGCTACAGTATGCTCCTGGGGGTGAGCTCCCCGGAAGGAATCGCAAGCACCTGGTTTCTTTTGGAAAAAGTCACCGCTCCTCAGAGGAATCTGTGGAGTGAATAGTAGCAGGCGGCTTGGAAGCTGCAACGAAGTGGCTTTCCAAAGGGGGAAAGTCGGGCTTCTCCCACATTCTCCCAGTGCCAACTTGAGCCCACGACGCATTTGCCAGCACTCGCTGACTGACACCTGGAGACTTTCAGCAACACTGGGCCTTTCTAGGATCCCACTTCGTTGGACGGGGGGTGTTCTGCGTGCCACGAGGAGCAGCACCCGCTTAATGACTTAGTCAGGCCGAGGGGACCTTGCCTCGTCCAAATGCCTCAGAGTCGTACCGGCTTTTCTGTACTTTCTGTCAGGCTGCACCTGCAGTGTACCTTGCGTCACAATAGTGAGATGACAGGTTAAGGGTTGCCAGGATGCACTTTAGGCTCAGGGATTCTCTCAGTGCCGTTCGGAGGGCCTCCACAGAGGGAGAGCCACGCTGAATGTAATACTGGCCAAAACTTTGTCCCGGGGCTGCCTTACAGCTGTAGACATCAAGCTCTGCAAGCGAGAAGCAGTTCACTGCCCTTCGCTCTGCGTAGCAAGAGCTGACCCCAGCAGTCTGTCCTGTGTTGTGTGGCTCGGAAAACAAAACGGGGACTCCCAGCGCACATGCTCTCTCCCTCAGAAGGAATTCACACGCGACTCTCTTAGGCCTACGCAAAGCCGCAGAGGAGTTAAAGCACTCTATGGCGTCAGGGTTCATGGAGGTGGCTGCCCACCCAACTTGGCTGATAGGAAGCGCTCGCGCTTCCCTTGAGGCTAGGGGTCACTCTGACTTCACACTTTAGCTAGGGCAAGCGTGGGATGAGCTCCCAGCAAGGCACTGGAGACCACCTGGATTCGTAGGAGAAAACTCACTGTCTTCACTGAGGCACTCCTGGAGGTGACTAGAAGACGGGTAAGGGCAGTGTCTTTCAGTCAGCCTTGAGGCCGCCACTATCGACCTTTCAAATGGGGAAAAGACTGCCCTCTGCCAGGCTTCTCAATTACCAACTGGATCACCCAGCACATACACCCATCTTCTCTGACAATCCAAGGGAGACCCGTGGAACACAGTTCGGCCTTCTGCGATGAAACTTTTGGATGCAGTGTGTGCTGCATGTGGTGAACGGCACAAACCCCGAACTGCCCTCAGCAGGCCTACCTGGGTGACTTCGGATGTTCCCAATGCCTAGCAATGCTCGGGGTTACTCTCTGCATTACTTCGGGCTGGACCTAAAGTCCAGTTTCCGCATCACCTAGAGAGACGTCGAGCAGGAGTCCCCAAACCGAATTGGAGCCCCGGTGGTTTCTTTCAGGGCCGCTTAGTTTTCCTCAACGTGGCAGACCCGCAGGGAACGAAACCCTGCCAAGAACCGCGTTCCTGGGGCTGTTTCAAAGCTGTGGGACGCTCGCCTCAGAGAACACCTTAGTTCCCGGCCCTTCCAACTGCATAGGGAGGGATGTGCCCAGAGCTGTGTATCCCTTGCTTGTGCTCAGAAGGCTTTGGGTACGCAGTGTACTTCCTTGGAAAGAAGTGCCCACGTGAGAGTCTTGAGCGCTGTGAGGCATACTAAAGCTAAAGCCGTCCACTGACTAAGACCTCCTGGAAACCGGGGCGCCCCTATCTCTGGGAATGGGAAAATGTGCACCTTACCTCGAGACTAGAGGTCACATTTAGTGGGCACCTTAGCTACAGTATGCTCCTGGGGGTGAGCTCCCCGGAAGGAATCGCAAGCACCTGGTTTCTTTTGGAAAAAGTCACCGCTCCTCAGAGGAATCTGTGGAGTGAATAGTAGCAGGCGGCTTGGAAGCTGCAACGAAGTGGCTTTCCAAAGGGGGAAAGTCGGGCTTCTCCCACATTCTCCCAGTGCCAACTTGAGCCCACGACGCATTTGCCAGCACTCGCTGACTGACACCTGGAGACTTTCAGCAACACTGGGCCTTTCTAGGATCCCACTTCGTTGGACGGGGGGTGTTCTGCGTGCCACGAGGAGCAGCACCCGCTTAATGACTTAGTCAGGCCGAGGGGACCTTGCCTCGTCCAAATGCCTCAGAGTCGTACCGGCTTTTCTGTACTTTCTGTCAGGCTGCACCTGCAGTGTACCTTGCGTCACAATAGTGAGATGACAGGTTAAGGGTTGCCAGGATGCACTTTAGGCTCAGGGATTCTCTCAGTGCCGTTCGGAGGGCCTCCACAGAGGGAGAGCCACGCTGAATGTAATACTGGCCAAAACTTTGTCCCGGGGCTGCCTTACAGCTGTAGACATCAAGCTCTGCAAGCGAGAAGCAGTTCACTGCCCTTCGCTCTGCGTAGCAAGAGCTGACCCCAGCAGTCTGTCCTGTGTTGTGTGGCTCGGAAAACAAAACGGGGACTCCCAGCGCACATGCTCTCTCCCTCAGAAGGAATTCACACGCGACTCTCTTAGGCCTACGCAAAGCCGCAGAGGAGTTAAAGCACTCTATGGCGTCAGGGTTCATGGAGGTGGCTGCCCACCCAACTTGGCTGATAGGAAGCGCTCGCGCTTCCCTTGAGGCTAGGGGTCACTTTGACTTCACACTTTAGCTAGGGCAAGCGTGGGATGAGCTCCCAGCAAGGCACTGGAGACCACCTGGATTCGTAGGAGAAAACTCACTGTCTTCACTGAGGCACTCCTGGAGGTGACTAGAAGACGGGTAAGGGCAGTGTCTTTCAGTCAGCCTTGAGGCCGCCACTATCGACCTTTCAAATGGGGAAAAGACTGCCCTCTGCCAGGCTTCTCAATTACCAACTGGATCACCCAGCACATACACCCATCTTCTCTGACAATCCAAGGGAGACCCGTGGAACACAGTTCGGCCTTCTGCGATGAAACTTTTGGATGCAGTGTGTGCTGCATGTGGTGAACGGCACAAACCCCGAACTGCCCTCAGCAGGCCTACCTGGGTGACTTCGGATGTTCCCAATGCCTAGCAATGCTCGGGGTTACTCTCTGCATTACTTCGGGCTGGACCTAAAGTCCAGTTTCCGCATCACCTAGAGAGACGTCGAGCAGGAGTCCCCAAACCGAATTGGAGCCCCGGTGGTTTCTTTCAGGGCCGCTTAGTTTTCCTCAACGTGGCAGACCCGCAGGGAACGAAACCCTGCCAAGAACCGCGTTCCTGGGGCTGTTTCAAAGCTGTGGGACGCTCGCCTCAGAGAACACCTTAGTTCCCGGCCCTTCCAACTGCATAGGGAGGGATGTGCCCAGAGCTGTGTATCCCTTGCTTGTGCTCAGAAGGCTTTGGGTACGCAGTGTACTTCCTTGGAAAGAAGTGCCCACGTGAGAGTCTTGAGCGCTGTGAGGCATACTAAAGCTAAAGCCGTCCACTGACTAAGACCTCCTGGAAACCGGGGCGCCCCTATCTCTGGGAATGGGAAAATGTGCACCTTACCTCGAGACTAGAGGTCACATTTAGTGGGCACCTTAGCTACAGTATGCTCCTGGGGGTGAGCTCCCCGGAAGGAATCGCAAGCACCTGGTTTCTTTTGGGAAAAGTCACCGCTCCTCAGAGGAATCTGTGGAGTGAATAGTAGCAGGCGGCTTGGAAGCTGCAACGAAGTGGCTTTCCAAAGGGGGAAAGTCGGGCTTCTCCCACATTCTCCCAGTGCCAACTTGAGCCCACGACGCATTTGCCAGCACTCGCTGACTGACACCTGGAGACTTTCAGCAACACTGGGCCTTTCTAGGATCCCACTTCGTTGGACGGGGGGTGTTCTGCGTGCCACGAGGAGCAGCACCCGCTTAATGACTTAGTCAGGCCGAGGGGACCTTGCCTCGTCCAAATGCCTCAGAGTCGTACCGGCTTTTCTGTACTTTCTGTCAGGCTGCACCTGCAGTGTACCTTGCGTCACAATAGTGAGATGACAGGTTAAGGGTTGCCAGGATGCACTTTAGGCTCAGGGATTCTCTCAGTGCCGTTCGGAGGGCCTCCACAGAGGGAGAGCCACGCTGAATGTAATACTGGCCAAAACTTTGTCCCGGGGCTGCCTTACAGCTGTAGACATCAAGCTCTGCAAGCGAGAAGCAGTTCACTGCCCTTCGCTCTGCGTAGCAAGAGCTGACCCCAGCAGTCTGTCCTGTGTTGTGTGGCTCGGAAAACAAAACGGGGACTCCCAGCGCACATGCTCTCTCCCTCAGAAGGAATTCACACGCGACTCTCTTAGGCCTACGCAAAGCCGCAGAGGAGTTAAAGCACTCTATGGCGTCAGGGTTCATGGAGGTGGCTGCCCACCCAACTTGGCTGATAGGAAGCGCTCGCGCTTCCCTTGAGGCTAGGGGTCACTCTGACTTCACACTTTAGCTAGGGCAAGCGTGGGATGAGCTCCCAGCAAGGCACTGGAGACCACCTGGATTCGTAGGAGAAAACTCACTGTCTTCACTGAGGCACTCCTGGAGGTGACTAGAAGACGGGTAAGGGCAGTGTCTTTCAGTCAGCCTTGAGGCCGCCACTATCGACCTTTCAAATGGGGAAAAGACTGCCCTCTGCCAGGCTTCTCAATTACCAACTGGATCACCCAGCACATACACCCATCTTCTCTGACAATCCAAGGGAGACCCGTGGAACACAGTTCGGCCTTCTGCGATGAAACTTTTGGATGCAGTGTGTGCTGCATGTGGTGAACGGCACAAACCCCGAACTGCCCTCAGCAGGCCTACCTGGGTGACTTCGGATGTTCCCAATGCCTAGCAATGCTCGGGGTTACTCTCTGCATTACTTCGGGCTGGACCTAAAGTCCAGTTTCCGCATCACCTAGAGAGACGTCGAGCAGGAGTCCCCAAACCGAATTGGAGCCCCGGTGGTTTCTTTCAGGGCCGCTTAGTTTTCCTCAACGTGGCAGACCCGCAGGGAACGAAACCCTGCCAAGAACCGCGTTCCTGGGGCTGTTTCAAAGCTGTGGGACGCTCGCCTCAGAGAACACCTTAGTTCCCGGCCCTTCCAACTGCATAGGGAGGGATGTGCCCAGAGCTGTGTATCCCTTGCTTGTGCTCAGAAGGCTTTGGGTACGCAGTGTACTTCCTTGGAAAGAAGTGCCCACGTGAGAGTCTTGAGCGCTGTGAGGCATACTAAAGCTAAAGCCGTCCACTGACTAAGACCTCCTGGAAACCGGGGCGCCCCTATCTCTGGGAATGGGAAAATGTGCACCTTACCTCGAGACTAGAGGTCACATTTAGTGGGCACCTTAGCTACAGTATGCTCCTGGGGGTGAGCTCCCCGGAAGGAATCGCAAGCACCTGGTTTCTTTTGGAAAAAGTCACCGCTCCTCAGAGGAATCTGTGGAGTGAATAGTAGCAGGCGGCTTGGAAGCTGCAACGAAGTGGCTTTCCAAAGGGGGAAAGTCGGGCTTCTCCCACATTCTCCCAGTGCCAACTTGAGCCCACGACGCATTTGCCAGCACTCGCTGACTGACACCTGGAGACTTTCAGCAACACTGGGCCTTTCTAGGATCCCACTTCGTTGGACGGGGGGTGTTCTGCGTGCCACGAGGAGCAGCACCCGCTTAATGACTTAGTCAGGCCGAGGGGACCTTGCCTCGTCCAAATGCCTCAGAGTCGTACCGGCTTTTCTGTACTTTCTGTCAGGCTGCACCTGCAGTGTACCTTGCGTCACAATAGTGAGATGACAGGTTAAGGGTTGCCAGGATGCACTTTAGGCTCAGGGATTCTCTCAGTGCCGTTCGGAGGGCCTCCACAGAGGGAGAGCCACGCTGAATGTAATACTGGCCAAAACTTTGTCCCGGGGCTGCCTTACAGCTGTAGACATCAAGCTCTGCAAGCGAGAAGCAGTTCACTGCCCTTCGCTCTGCGTAGCAAGAGCTGACCCCAGCAGTCTGTCCTGTGTTGTGTGGCTCGGAAAACAAAACGGGGACTCCCAGCGCACATGCTCTCCCTCAGAAGGAATTCACACGCGACTCTCTTAGGCCTACGCAAAGCCGCAGAGGAGTTAAAGCACTCTATGGCGTCAGGGTTCATGGAGGTGGCTGCCCACCCAACTTGGCTGATAGGAAGCGCTCGCGCTTCCCTTGAGGCTAGGGGTCACTCTGACTTCACACTTTAGCTAGGGCAAGCGTGGGATGAGCTCCCAGCAAGGCACTGGAGACCACCTGGATTCGTAGGAGAAAACTCACTGTCTTCACTGAGGCACTCCTGGAGGTGACTAGAAGACGGGTAAGGGCAGTGTCTTTCAGTCAGCCTTGAGGCCGCCACTATCGACCTTTCAAATGGGGAAAAGACTGCCCTCTGCCAGGCTTCTCAATTACCAACTGGATCACCCAGCACATACACCCATCTTCTCTGACAATCCAAGGGAGACCCGTGGAACACAGTTCGGCCTTCTGCGATGAAACTTTTGGATGCAGTGTGTGCTGCATGTGGTGAACGGCACAAACCCCGAACTGCCCTCAGCAGGCCTACCTGGGTGACTTCGGATGTTCCCAATGCCTAGCAATGCTCGGGGTTACTCTCTGCATTACTTCGGGCTGGACCTAAAGTCCAGTTTCCGCATCACCTAGAGAGACGTCGAGCAGGAGTCCCCAAACCGAATTGGAGCCCCGGTGGTTTCTTTCAGGGCCGCTTAGTTTTCCTCAACGTGGCAGACCCGCAGGGAACGAAACCCTGCCAAGAACCGCGTTCCTGGGGCTGTTTCAAAGCTGTGGGACGCTCGCCTCAGAGAACACCTTAGTTCCCGGCCCTTCCAACTGCATAGGGAGGGATGTGCCCAGAGCTGTGTATCCCTTGCTTGTGCTCAGAAGGCTTTGGGTACGCAGTGTACTTCCTTGGAAAGAAGTGCCCACGTGAGAGTCTTGAGCGCTGTGAGGCATACTAAAGCTAAAGCCGTCCACTGACTAAGACCTCCTGGAAACCGGGGCGCCCCTATCTCTGGGAATGGGAAAATGTGCACCTTACCTCGAGACTAGAGGTCACATTTAGTGGGCACCTTAGCTACAGTATGCTCCTGGGGGTGAGCTCCCCGGAAGGAATCGCAAGCACCTGGTTTCTTTTGGGAAAAGTCACCGCTCCTCAGAGGAATCTGTGGAGTGAATAGTAGCAGGCGGCTTGGAAGCTGCAACGAAGTGGCTTTCCAAAGGGGGAAAGTCGGGCTTCTCCCACATTCTCCCAGTGCCAACTTGAGCCCACGACGCATTTGCCAGCACTCGCTGACTGACACCTGGAGACTTTCAGCAACACTGGGCCTTTCTAGGATCCCACTTCGTTGGACGGGGGGTGTTCTGCGTGCCACGAGGAGCAGCACCCGCTTAATGACTTAGTCAGGCCGAGGGGACCTTGCCTCGTCCAAATGCCTCAGAGTCGTACCGGCTTTTCTGTACTTTCTGTCAGGCTGCACCTGCAGTGTACCTTGCGTCACAATAGTGAGATGACAGGTTAAGGGTTGCCAGGATGCACTTTAGGCTCAGGGATTCTCTCAGTGCCGTTCGGAGGGCCTCCACAGAGGGAGAGCCACGCTGAATGTAATACTGGCCAAAACTTTGTCCCGGGGCTGCCTTACAGCTGTAGACATCAAGCTCTGCAAGCGAGAAGCAGTTCACTGCCCTTCGCTCTGCGTAGCAAGAGCTGACCCCAGCAGTCTGTCCTGTGTTGTGTGGCTCGGAAAACAAAACGGGGACTCCCAGCGCACATGCTCTCTCCCTCAGAAGGAATTCACACGCGACTCTCTTAGGCCTACGCAAAGCCGCAGAGGAGTTAAAGCACTCTATGGCGTCAGGGTTCATGGAGGTGGCTGCCCACCCAACTTGGCTGATAGGAAGCGCTCGCGCTTCCCTTGAGGCTAGGGGTCACTCTGACTTCACACTTTAGCTAGGGCAAGCGTGGGATGAGCTCCCAGCAAGGCACTGGAGACCACCTGGATTCGTAGGAGAAAACTCACTGTCTTCACTGAGGCACTCCTGGAGGTGACTAGAAGACGGGTAAGGGCAGTGTCTTTCAGTCAGCCTTGAGGCCGCCACTATCGACCTTTCAAATGGGGAAAAGACTGCCCTCTGCCAGGCTTCTCAATTACCAACTGGATCACCCAGCACATACACCCATCTTCTCTGACAATCCAAGGGAGACCCGTGGAACACAGTTCGGCCTTCTGCGATGAAACTTTTGGATGCAGTGTGTGCTGCATGTGGTGAACGGCACAAACCCCGAACTGCCCTCAGCAGGCCTACCTGGGTGACTTCGGATGTTCCCAATGCCTAGCAATGCTCGGGGTTACTCTCTGCATTACTTCGGGCTGGACCTAAAGTCCAGTTTCCGCATCACCTAGAGAGACGTCGAGCAGGAGTCCCCAAACCGAATTGGAGCCCCGGTGGTTTCTTTCAGGGCCGCTTAGTTTTCCTCAACGTGGCAGACCCGCAGGGAACGAAACCCTGCCAAGAACCGCGTTCCTGGGGCTGTTTCAAAGCTGTGGGACGCTCGCCTCAGAGAACACCTTAGTTCCCGGCCCTTCCAACTGCATAGGGAGGGATGTGCCCAGAGCTGTGTATCCCTTGCTTGTGCTCAGAAGGCTTTGGGTACGCAGTGTACTTCCTTGGAAAGAAGTGCCCACGTGAGAGTCTTGAGCGCTGTGAGGCATACTAAAGCTAAAGCCGTCCACTGACTAAGACCTCCTGGAAACCGGGGCGCCCCTATCTCTGGGAATGGGAAAATGTGCACCTTACCTCGAGACTAGAGGTCACATTTAGTGGGCACCTTAGCTACAGTATGCTCCTGGGGGTGAGCTCCCCGGAAGGAATCGCAAGCACCTGGTTTCTTTTGGAAAAAGTCACCGCTCCTCAGAGGAATCTGTGGAGTGAATAGTAGCAGGCGGCTTGGAAGCTGCAACGAAGTGGCTTTCCAAAGGGGGAAAGTCGGGCTTCTCCCACATTCTCCCAGTGCCAACTTGAGCCCACGACGCATTTGCCAGCACTCGCTGACTGACACCTGGAGACTTTCAGCAACACTGGGCCTCTCTAGGATCCCACTTCGTTGGACGGGGGGTGTTCTGCGTGCCACGAGGAGCAGCACCCGCTTAATGACTTAGTCAGGCCGAGGGGACCTTGCCTCGTCCAAATGCCTCAGAGTCGTACCGGCTTTTCTGTACTTTCTGTCAGGCTGCACCTGCAGTGTACCTTGCGTCACAATAGTGAGATGACAGGTTAAGGGTTGCCAGGATGCACTTTAGGCTCAGGGATTCTCTCAGTGCCGTTCGGAGGGCCTCCACAGAGGGAGAGCCACGCTGAATGTAATACTGGCCAAAACTTTGTCCCGGGGCTGCCTTACAGCTGTAGACATCAAGCTCTGCAAGCGAGAAGCAGTTCACTGCCCTTCGCTCTGCGTAGCAAGAGCTGACCCCAGCAGTCTGTCCTGTGTTGTGTGGCTCGGAAAACAAAACGGGGACTCCCAGCGCACATGCTCTCTCCCTCAGAAGGAATTCACACGCGACTCTCTTAGGCCTACGCAAAGCCGCAGAGGAGTTAAAGCACTCTATGGCGTCAGGGTTCATGGAGGTGGCTGCCCACCCAACTTGGCTGATAGGAAGCGCTCGCGCTTCCCTTGAGGCTAGGGGTCACTCTGACTTCACACTTTAGCTAGGGCAAGCGTGGGATGAGCTCCCAGCAAGGCACTGGAGACCACCTGGATTCGTAGGAGAAAACTCACTGTCTTCACTGAGGCACTCCTGGAGGTGACTAGAAGACGGGTAAGGGCAGTGTCTTTCAGTCAGCCTTGAGGCCGCCACTATCGACCTTTCAAATGGGGAAAAGACTGCCCTCTGCCAGGCTTCTCAATTACCAACTGGATCACCCAGCACATACACCCATCTTCTCTGACAATCCAAGGGAGACCCGTGGAACACAGTTCGGCCTTCTGCGATGAAACTTTTGGATGCAGTGTGTGCTGCATGTGGTGAACGGCACAAACCCCGAACTGCCCTCAGCAGGCCTACCTGGGTGACTTCGGATGTTCCCAATGCCTAGCAATGCTCGGGGTTACTCTCTGCATTACTTCGGGCTGGACCTAAAGTCCAGTTTCCGCATCACCTAGAGAGACGTCGAGCAGGAGTCCCCAAACCGAATTGGAGCCCCGGTGGTTTCTTTCAGGGCCGCTTAGTTTTCCTCAACGTGGCAGACCCGCAGGGAACGAAACCCTGCCAAGAACCGCGTTCCTGGGGCTGTTTCAAAGCTGTGGGACGCTCGCCTCAGAGAACACCTTAGTTCCCGGCCCTTCCAACTGCATAGGGAGGGATGTGCCCAGAGCTGTGTATCCCTTGCTTGTGCTCAGAAGGCTTTGGGTACGCAGTGTACTTCCTTGGAAAGAAGTGCCCACGTGAGAGTCTTGAGCGCTGTGAGGCATACTAAAGCTAAAGCCGTCCACTGACTAAGACCTCCTGGAAACCGGGGCGCCCCTATCTCTGGGAATGGGAAAATGTGCACCTTACCTCGAGACTAGAGGTCACATTTAGTGGGCACCTTAGCTACAGTATGCTCCTGGGGGTGAGCTCCCCGGAAGGAATCGCAAGCACCTGGTTTCTTTTGGAAAAAGTCACCGCTCCTCAGAGGAATCTGTGGAGTGAATAGTAGCAGGCGGCTTGGAAGCTGCAACGAAGTGGCTTTCCAAAGGGGGAAAGTCGGGCTTCTCCCACATTCTCCCAGTGCCAACTTGAGCCCACGACGCATTTGCCAGCACTCGCTGACTGACACCTGGAGACTTTCAGCAACACTGGGCCTTTCTAGGATCCCACTTCGTTGGACGGGGGGTGTTCTGCGTGCCACGAGGAGCAGCACCCGCTTAATGACTTAGTCAGGCCGAGGGGACCTTGCCTCGTCCAAATGCCTCAGAGTCGTACCGGCTTTTCTGTACTTTCTGTCAGGCTGCACCTGCAGTGTACCTTGCGTCACAATAGTGAGATGACAGGTTAAGGGTTGCCAGGATGCACTTTAGGCTCAGGGATTCTCTCAGTGCCGTTCGGAGGGCCTCCACAGAGGGAGAGCCACGCTGAATGTAATACTGGCCAAAACTTTGTCCCGGGGCTGCCTTACAGCTGTAGACATCAAGCTCTGCAAGCGAGAAGCAGTTCACTGCCCTTCGCTCTGCGTAGCAAGAGCTGACCCCAGCAGTCTGTCCTGTGTTGTGTGGCTCGGAAAACAAAACGGGGACTCCCAGCGCACATGCTCTCTCCCTCAGAAGGAATTCACACGCGACTCTCTTAGGCCTACGCAAAGCCGCAGAGGAGTTAAAGCACTCTATGGCGTCAGGGTTCATGGAGGTGGCTGCCCACCCAACTTGGCTGATAGGAAGCGCTCGCGCTTCCCTTGAGGCTAGGGGTCACTCTGACTTCACACTTTAGCTAGGGCAAGCGTGGGATGAGCTCCCAGCAAGGCACTGGAGACCACCTGGATTCGTAGGAGAAAACTCACTGTCTTCACTGAGGCACTCCTGGAGGTGACTAGAAGACGGGTAAGGGCAGTGTCTTTCAGTCAGCCTTGAGGCCGCCACTATCGACCTTTCAAATGGGGAAAAGACTGCCCTCTGCCAGGCTTCTCAATTACCAACTGGATCACCCAGCACATACACCTATCTTCTCTGACAATCCAAGGGAGACCCGTGGAACACAGTTCGGCCTTCTGCGATGAAACTTTTGGATGCAGTGTGTGCTGCATGTGGTGAACGGCACAAACCCCGAACTGCCCTCAGCAGGCCTACCTGGGTGACTTCGGATGTTCCCAATGCCTAGCAATGCTCGGGGTTACTCTCTGCATTACTTCGGGCTGGACCTAAAGTCCAGTTTCCGCATCACCTAGAGAGACGTCGAGCAGGAGTCCCCAAACCGAATTGGAGCCCCGGTGGTTTCTTTCAGGGCCGCTTAGTTTTCCTCAACGTGGCAGACCCGCAGGGAACGAAACCCTGCCAAGAACCGCGTTCCTGGGGCTGTTTCAAAGCTGTGGGACGCTCGCCTCAGAGAACACCTTAGTTCCCGGCCCTTCCAACTGCATAGGGAGGGATGTGCCCAGAGCTGTGTATCCCTTGCTTGTGCTCAGAAGGCTTTGGGTACGCAGTGTACTTCCTTGGAAAGAAGTGCCCACGTGAGAGTCTTGAGCGCTGTGAGGCATACTAAAGCTAAAGCCGTCCACTGACTAAGACCTCCTGGAAACCGGGGCGCCCCTATCTCTGGGAATGGGAAAATGTGCACCTTACCTCGAGACTAGAGGTCACATTTAGTGGGCACCTTAGCTACAGTATGCTCCTGGGGGTGAGCTCCCCGGAAGGAATCGCAAGCACCTGGTTTCTTTTGGAAAAAGTCACCGCTCCTCAGAGGAATCTGTGGAGTGAATAGTAGCAGGCGGCTTGGAAGCTGCAACGAAGTGGCTTTCCAAAGGGGGAAAGTCGGGCTTCTCCCACATTCTCCCAGTGCCAACTTGAGCCCACGACGCATTTGCCAGCACTCGCTGACTGACACCTGGAGACTTTCAGCAACACTGGGCCTTTCTAGGATCCCACTTCGTTGGACGGGGGGTGTTCTGCGTGCCACGAGGAGCAGCACCCGCTTAATGACTTAGTCAGGCCGAGGGGACCTTGCCTCGTCCAAATGCCTCAGAGTCGTACCGGCTTTTCTGTACTTTCTGTCAGGCTGCACCTGCAGTGTACCTTGCGTCACAATAGTGAGATGACAGGTTAAGGGTTGCCAGGATGCACTTTAGGCTCAGGGATTCTCTCAGTGCCGTTCGGAGGGCCTCCACAGAGGGAGAGCCACGCTGAATGTAATACTGGCCAAAACTTTGTCCCGGGGCTGCCTTACAGCTGTAGACATCAAGCTCTGCAAGCGAGAAGCAGTTCACTGCCCTTCGCTCTGCGTAGCAAGAGCTGACCCCAGCAGTCTGTCCTGTGTTGTGTGGCTCGGAAAACAAAACGGGGACTCCCAGCGCACATGCTCTCTCCCTCAGAAGGAATTCACACGCGACTCTCTTAGGCCTACGCAAAGCCGCAGAGGAGTTAAAGCACTCTATGGCGTCAGGGTTCATGGAGGTGGCTGCCCACCCAACTTGGCTGATAGGAAGCGCTCGCGCTTCCCTTGAGGCTAGGGGTCACTCTGACTTCACACTTTAGCTAGGGCAAGCGTGGGATGAGCTCCCAGCAAGGCACTGGAGACCACCTGGATTCGTAGGAGAAAACTCACTGTCTTCACTGAGGCACTCCTGGAGGTGACTAGAAGACGGGTAAGGGCAGTGTCTTTCAGTCAGCCTTGAGGCCGCCACTATCGACCTTTCAAATGGGGAAAAGACTGCCCTCTGCCAGGCTTCTCAATTACCAACTGGATCACCCAGCACATACACCCATCTTCTCTGACAATCCAAGGGAGACCCGTGGAACACAGTTCGGCCTTCTGCGATGAAACTTTTGGATGCAGTGTGTGCTGCATGTGGTGAACGGCACAAACCCCGAACTGCCCTCAGCAGGCCTACCTGGGTGACTTCGGATGTTCCCAATGCCTAGCAATGCTCGGGGTTACTCTCTGCATTACTTCGGGCTGGACCTAAAGTCCAGTTTCCGCATCACCTAGAGAGACGTCGAGCAGGAGTCCCCAAACCGAATTGGAGCCCCGGTGGTTTCTTTCAGGGCCGCTTAGTTTTCCTCAACGTGGCAGACCCGCAGGGAACGAAACCCTGCCAAGAACCGCGTTCCTGGGGCTGTTTCAAAGCTGTGGGACGCTCGCCTCAGAGAACACCTTAGTTCCCGGCCCTTCCAACTGCATAGGGAGGGATGTGCCCAGAGCTGTGTATCCCTTGCTTGTGCTCAGAAGGCTTTGGGTACGCAGTGTACTTCCTTGGAAAGAAGTGCCCACGTGAGAGTCTTGAGCGCTGTGAGGCATACTAAAGCTAAAGCCGTCCACTGACTAAGACCTCCTGGAAACCGGGGCGCCCCTATCTCTGGGAATGGGAAAATGTGCACCTTACCTCGAGACTAGAGGTCACATTTAGTGGGCACCTTAGCTACAGTATGCTCCTGGGGGTGAGCTCCCCGGAAGGAATCGCAAGCACCTGGTTTCTTTTGGAAAAAGTCACCGCTCCTCAGAGGAATCTGTGGAGTGAATAGTAGCAGGCGGCTTGGAAGCTGCAACGAAGTGGCTTTCCAAAGGGGGAAAGTCGGGCTTCTCCCACATTCTCCCAGTGCCAACTTGAGCCCACGACGCATTTGCCAGCACTCGCTGACTGACACCTGGAGACTTTCAGCAACACTGGGCCTTTCTAGGATCCCACTTCGTTGGACGGGGGGTGTTCTGCGTGCCACGAGGAGCAGCACCCGCTTAATGACTTAGTCAGGCCGAGGGGACCTTGCCTCGTCCAAATGCCTCAGAGTCGTACCGGCTTTTCTGTACTTTCTGTCAGGCTGCACCTGCAGTGTACCTTGCGTCACAATAGTGAGATGACAGGTTAAGGGTTGCCAGGATGCACTTTAGGCTCAGGGATTCTCTCAGTGCCGTTCGGAGGGCCTCCACAGAGGGAGAGCCACGCTGAATGTAATACTGGCCAAAACTTTGTCCCGGGGCTGCCTTACAGCTGTAGACATCAAGCTCTGCAAGCGAGAAGCAGTTCACTGCCCTTCGCTCTGCGTAGCAAGAGCTGACCCCAGCAGTCTGTCCTGTGTTGTGTGGCTCGGAAAACAAAACGGGGACTCCCAGCGCACATGCTCTCTCCCTCAGAAGGAATTCACACGCGACTCTCTTAGGCCTACGCAAAGCCGCAGAGGAGTTAAAGCACTCTATGGCGTCAGGGTTCATGGAGGTGGCTGCCCACCCAACTTGGCTGATAGGAAGCGCTCGCGCTTCCCTTGAGGCTAGGGGTCACTCTGACTTCACACTTTAGCTAGGGCAAGCGTGGGATGAGCTCCCAGCAAGGCACTGGAGACCACCTGGATTCGTAGGAGAAAACTCACTGTCTTCACTGAGGCACTCCTGGAGGTGACTAGAAGACGGGTAAGGGCAGTGTCTTTCAGTCAGCCTTGAGGCCGCCACTATCGACCTTTCAAATGGGGAAAAGACTGCCCTCTGCCAGGCTTCTCAATTACCAACTGGATCACCCAGCACATACACCTATCTTCTCTGACAATCCAAGGGAGACCCGTGGAACACAGTTCGGCCTTCTGCGATGAAACTTTTGGATGCAGTGTGTGCTGCATGTGGTGAACGGCACAAACCCCGAACTGCCCTCAGCAGGCCTACCTGGGTGACTTCGGATGTTCCCAATGCCTAGCAATGCTCGGGGTTACTCTCTGCATTACTTCGGGCTGGACCTAAAGTCCAGTTTCCGCATCACCTAGAGAGACGTCGAGCAGGAGTCCCCAAACCGAATTGGAGCCCCGGTGGTTTCTTTCAGGGCCGCTTAGTTTTCCTCAACGTGGCAGACCCGCAGGGAACGAAACCCTGCCAAGAACCGCGTTCCTGGGGCTGTTTCAAAGCTGTGGGACGCTCGCCTCAGAGAACACCTTAGTTCCCGGCCCTTCCAACTGCATAGGGAGGGATGTGCCCAGAGCTGTGTATCCCTTGCTTGTGCTCAGAAGGCTTTGGGTACGCAGTGTACTTCCTTGGAAAGAAGTGCCCACGTGAGAGTCTTGAGCGCTGTGAGGCATACTAAAGCTAAAGCCGTCCACTGACTAAGACCTCCTGGAAACCGGGGCGCCCCTATCTCTGGGAATGGGAAAATGTGCACCTTACCTCGAGACTAGAGGTCACATTTAGTGGGCACCTTAGCTACAGTATGCTCCTGGGGGTGAGCTCCCCGGAAGGAATCGCAAGCACCTGGTTTCTTTTGGAAAAAGTCACCGCTCCTCAGAGGAATCTGTGGAGTGAATAGTAGCAGGCGGCTTGGAAGCTGCAACGAAGTGGCTTTCCAAAGGGGGAAAGTCGGGCTTCTCCCACATTCTCCCAGTGCCAACTTGAGCCCACGACGCATTTGCCAGCACTCGCTGACTGACACCTGGAGACTTTCAGCAACACTGGGCCTTTCTAGGATCCCACTTCGTTGGACGGGGGGTGTTCTGCGTGCCACGAGGAGCAGCACCCGCTTAATGACTTAGTCAGGCCGAGGGGACCTTGCCTCGTCCAAATGCCTCAGAGTCGTACCGGCTTTTCTGTACTTTCTGTCAGGCTGCACCTGCAGTGTACCTTGCGTCACAATAGTGAGATGACAGGTTAAGGGTTGCCAGGATGCACTTTAGGCTCAGGGATTCTCTCAGTGCCGTTCGGAGGGCCTCCACAGAGGGAGAGCCACGCTGAATGTAATACTGGCCAAAACTTTGTCCCGGGGCTGCCTTACAGCTGTAGACATCAAGCTCTGCAAGCGAGAAGCAGTTCACTGCCCTTCGCTCTGCGTAGCAAGAGCTGACCCCAGCAGTCTGTCCTGTGTTGTGTGGCTCGGAAAACAAAACGGGGACTCCCAGCGCACATGCTCTCCCTCAGAAGGAATTCACACGCGACTCTCTTAGGCCTACGCAAAGCCGCAGAGGAGTTAAAGCACTCTATGGCGTCAGGGTTCATGGAGGTGGCTGCCCACCCAACTTGGCTGATAGGAAGCGCTCGCGCTTCCCTTGAGGCTAGGGGTCACTCTGACTTCACACTTTAGCTAGGGCAAGCGTGGGATGAGCTCCCAGCAAGGCACTGGAGACCACCTGGATTCGTAGGAGAAAACTCACTGTCTTCACTGAGGCACTCCTGGAGGTGACTAGAAGACGGGTAAGGGCAGTGTCTTTCAGTCAGCCTTGAGGCCGCCACTATCGACCTTTCAAATGGGGAAAAGACTGCCCTCTGCCAGGCTTCTCAATTACCAACTGGATCACCCAGCACATACACCTATCTTCTCTGACAATCCAAGGGAGACCCGTGGAACACAGTTCGGCCTTCTGCGATGAAACTTTTGGATGCAGTGTGTGCTGCATGTGGTGAACGGCACAAACCCCGAACTGCCCTCAGCAGGCCTACCTGGGTGACTTCGGATGTTCCCAATGCCTAGCAATGCTCGGGGTTACTCTCTGCATTACTTCGGGCTGGACCTAAAGTCCAGTTTCCGCATCACCTAGAGAGACGTCGAGCAGGAGTCCCCAAACCGAATTGGAGCCCCGGTGGTTTCTTTCAGGGCCGCTTAGTTTTCCTCAACGTGGCAGACCCGCAGGGAACGAAACCCTGCCAAGAACCGCGTTCCTGGGGCTGTTTCAAAGCTGTGGGACGCTCGCCTCAGAGAACACCTTAGTTCCCGGCCCTTCCAACTGCATAGGGAGGGATGTGCCCAGAGCTGTGTATCCCTTGCTTGTGCTCAGAAGGCTTTGGGTACGCAGTGTACTTCCTTGGAAAGAAGTGCCCACGTGAGAGTCTTGAGCGCTGTGAGGCATACTAAAGCTAAAGCCGTCCACTGACTAAGACCTCCTGGAAACCGGGGCGCCCCTATCTCTGGGAATGGGAAAATGTGCACCTTACCTCGAGACTAGAGGTCACATTTAGTGGGCACCTTAGCTACAGTATGCTCCTGGGGGTGAGCTCCCCGGAAGGAATCGCAAGCACCTGGTTTCTTTTGGAAAAAGTCACCGCTCCTCAGAGGAATCTGTGGAGTGAATAGTAGCAGGCGGCTTGGAAGCTGCAACGAAGTGGCTTTCCAAAGGGGGAAAGTCGGGCTTCTCCCACATTCTCCCAGTGCCAACTTGAGCCCACGACGCATTTGCCAGCACTCGCTGACTGACACCTGGAGACTTTCAGCAACACTGGGCCTTTCTAGGATCCCACTTCGTTGGACGGGGGGTGTTCTGCGTGCCACGAGGAGCAGCACCCGCTTAATGACTTAGTCAGGCCGAGGGGACCTTGCCTCGTCCAAATGCCTCAGAGTCGTACCGGCTTTTCTGTACTTTCTGTCAGGCTGCACCTGCAGTGTACCTTGCGTCACAATAGTGAGATGACAGGTTAAGGGTTGCCAGGATGCACTTTAGGCTCAGGGATTCTCTCAGTGCCGTTCGGAGGGCCTCCACAGAGGGAGAGCCACGCTGAATGTAATACTGGCCAAAACTTTGTCCCGGGGCTGCCTTACAGCTGTAGACATCAAGCTCTGCAAGCGAGAAGCAGTTCACTGCCCTTCGCTCTGCGTAGCAAGAGCTGACCCCAGCAGTCTGTCCTGTGTTGTGTGGCTCGGAAAACAAAACGGGGACTCCCAGCGCACATGCTCTCTCCCTCAGAAGGAATTCACACGCGACTCTCTTAGGCCTACGCAAAGCCGCAGAGGAGTTAAAGCACTCTATGGCGTCAGGGTTCATGGAGGTGGCTGCCCACCCAACTTGGCTGATAGGAAGCGCTCGCGCTTCCCTTGAGGCTAGGGGTCACTTTGACTTCACACTTTAGCTAGGGCAAGCGTGGGATGAGCTCCCAGCAAGGCACTGGAGACCACCTGGATTCGTAGGAGAAAACTCACTGTCTTCACTGAGGCACTCCTGGAGGTGACTAGAAGACGGGTAAGGGCAGTGTCTTTCAGTCAGCCTTGAGGCCGCCACTATCGACCTTTCAAATGGGGAAAAGACTGCCCTCTGCCAGGCTTCTCAATTACCAACTGGATCACCCAGCACATACACCCATCTTCTCTGACAATCCAAGGGAGACCCGTGGAACACAGTTCGGCCTTCTGCGATGAAACTTTTGGATGCAGTGTGTGCTGCATGTGGTGAACGGCACAAACCCCGAACTGCCCTCAGCAGGCCTACCTGGGTGACTTCGGATGTTCCCAATGCCTAGCAATGCTCGGGGTTACTCTCTGCATTACTTCGGGCTGGACCTAAAGTCCAGTTTCCGCATCACCTAGAGAGACGTCGAGCAGGAGTCCCCAAACCGAATTGGAGCCCCGGTGGTTTCTTTCAGGGCCGCTTAGTTTTCCTCAACGTGGCAGACCCGCAGGGAACGAAACCCTGCCAAGAACCGCGTTCCTGGGGCTGTTTCAAAGCTGTGGGACGCTCGCCTCAGAGAACACCTTAGTTCCCGGCCCTTCCAACTGCATAGGGAGGGATGTGCCCAGAGCTGTGTATCCCTTGCTTGTGCTCAGAAGGCTTTGGGTACGCAGTGTACTTCCTTGGAAAGAAGTGCCCACGTGAGAGTCTTGAGCGCTGTGAGGCATACTAAAGCTAAAGCCGTCCACTGACTAAGACCTCCTGGAAACCGGGGCGCCCCTATCTCTGGGAATGGGAAAATGTGCACCTTACCTCGAGACTAGAGGTCACATTTAGTGGGCACCTTAGCTACAGTATGCTCCTGGGGGTGAGCTCCCCGGAAGGAATCGCAAGCACCTGGTTTCTTTTGGAAAAAGTCACCGCTCCTCAGAGGAATCTGTGGAGTGAATAGTAGCAGGCGGCTTGGAAGCTGCAACGAAGTGGCTTTCCAAAGGGGGAAAGTCGGGCTTCTCCCACATTCTCCCAGTGCCAACTTGAGCCCACGACGCATTTGCCAGCACTCGCTGACTGACACCTGGAGACTTTCAGCAACACTGGGCCTTTCTAGGATCCCACTTCGTTGGACGGGGGGTGTTCTGCGTGCCACGAGGAGCAGCACCCGCTTAATGACTTAGTCAGGCCGAGGGGACCTTGCCTCGTCCAAATGCCTCAGAGTCGTACCGGCTTTTCTGTACTTTCTGTCAGGCTGCACCTGCAGTGTACCTTGCGTCACAATAGTGAGATGACAGGTTAAGGGTTGCCAGGATGCACTTTAGGCTCAGGGATTCTCTCAGTGCCGTTCGGAGGGCCTCCACAGAGGGAGAGCCACGCTGAATGTAATACTGGCCAAAACTTTGTCCCGGGGCTGCCTTACAGCTGTAGACATCAAGCTCTGCAAGCGAGAAGCAGTTCACTGCCCTTCGCTCTGCGTAGCAAGAGCTGACCCCAGCAGTCTGTCCTGTGTTGTGTGGCTCGGAAAACAAAACGGGGACTCCCAGCGCACATGCTCTCTCCCTCAGAAGGAATTCACACGCGACTCTCTTAGGCCTACGCAAAGCCGCAGAGGAGTTAAAGCACTCTATGGCGTCAGGGTTCATGGAGGTGGCTGCCCACCCAACTTGGCTGATAGGAAGCGCTCGCGCTTCCCTTGAGGCTAGGGGTCACTCTGACTTCACACTTTAGCTAGGGCAAGCGTGGGATGAGCTCCCAGCAAGGCACTGGAGACCACCTGGATTCGTAGGAGAAAACTCACTGTCTTCACTGAGGCACTCCTGGAGGTGACTAGAAGACGGGTAAGGGCAGTGTCTTTCAGTCAGCCTTGAGGCCGCCACTATCGACCTTTCAAATGGGGAAAAGACTGCCCTCTGCCAGGCTTCTCAATTACCAACTGGATCACCCAGCACATACACCCATCTTCTCTGACAATCCAAGGGAGACCCGTGGAACACAGTTCGGCCTTCTGCGATGAAACTTTTGGATGCAGTGTGTGCTGCATGTGGTGAACGGCACAAACCCCGAACTGCCCTCAGCAGGCCTACCTGGGTGACTTCGGATGTTCCCAATGCCTAGCAATGCTCGGGGTTACTCTCTGCATTACTTCGGGCTGGACCTAAAGTCCAGTTTCCGCATCACCTAGAGAGACGTCGAGCAGGAGTCCCCAAACCGAATTGGAGCCCCGGTGGTTTCTTTCAGGGCCGCTTAGTTTTCCTCAACGTGGCAGACCCGCAGGGAACGAAACCCTGCCAAGAACCGCGTTCCTGGGGCTGTTTCAAAGCTGTGGGACGCTCGCCTCAGAGAACACCTTAGTTCCCGGCCCTTCCAACTGCATAGGGAGGGATGTGCCCAGAGCTGTGTATCCCTTGCTTGTGCTCAGAAGGCTTTGGGTACGCAGTGTACTTCCTTGGAAAGAAGTGCCCACGTGAGAGTCTTGAGCGCTGTGAGGCATACTAAAGCTAAAGCCGTCCACTGACTAAGACCTCCTGGAAACCGGGGCGCCCCTATCTCTGGGAATGGGAAAATGTGCACCTTACCTCGAGACTAGAGGTCACATTTAGTGGGCACCTTAGCTACAGTATGCTCCTGGGGGTGAGCTCCCCGGAAGGAATCGCAAGCACCTGGTTTCTTTTGGAAAAAGTCACCGCTCCTCAGAGGAATCTGTGGAGTGAATAGTAGCAGGCGGCTTGGAAGCTGCAACGAAGTGGCTTTCCAAAGGGGGAAAGTCGGGCTTCTCCCACATTCTCCCAGTGCCAACTTGAGCCCACGACGCATTTGCCAGCACTCGCTGACTGACACCTGGAGACTTTCAGCAACACTGGGCCTTTCTAGGATCCCACTTCGTTGGACGGGGGGTGTTCTGCGTGCCACGAGGAGCAGCACCCGCTTAATGACTTAGTCAGGCCGAGGGGACCTTGCCTCGTCCAAATGCCTCAGAGTCGTACCGGCTTTTCTGTACTTTCTGTCAGGCTGCACCTGCAGTGTACCTTGCGTCACAATAGTGAGATGACAGGTTAAGGGTTGCCAGGATGCACTTTAGGCTCAGGGATTCTCTCAGTGCCGTTCGGAGGGCCTCCACAGAGGGAGAGCCACGCTGAATGTAATACTGGCCAAAACTTTGTCCCGGGGCTGCCTTACAGCTGTAGACATCAAGCTCTGCAAGCGAGAAGCAGTTCACTGCCCTTCGCTCTGCGTAGCAAGAGCTGACCCCAGCAGTCTGTCCTGTGTTGTGTGGCTCGGAAAACAAAACGGGGACTCCCAGCGCACATGCTCTCTCCCTCAGAAGGAATTCACACGCGACTCTCTTAGGCCTACGCAAAGCCGCAGAGGAGTTAAAGCACTCTATGGCGTCAGGGTTCATGGAGGTGGCTGCCCACCCAACTTGGCTGATAGGAAGCGCTCGCGCTTCCCTTGAGGCTAGGGGTCACTTTGACTTCACACTTTAGCTAGGGCAAGCGTGGGATGAGCTCCCAGCAAGGCACTGGAGACCACCTGGATTCGTAGGAGAAAACTCACTGTCTTCACTGAGGCACTCCTGGAGGTGACTAGAAGACGGGTAAGGGCAGTGTCTTTCAGTCAGCCTTGAGGCCGCCACTATCGACCTTTCAAATGGGGAAAAGACTGCCCTCTGCCAGGCTTCTCAATTACCAACTGGATCACCCAGCACATACACCCATCTTCTCTGACAATCCAAGGGAGACCCGTGGAACACAGTTCGGCCTTCTGCGATGAAACTTTTGGATGCAGTGTGTGCTGCATGTGGTGAACGGCACAAACCCCGAACTGCCCTCAGCAGGCCTACCTGGGTGACTTCGGATGTTCCCAATGCCTAGCAATGCTCGGGGTTACTCTCTGCATTACTTCGGGCTGGACCTAAAGTCCAGTTTCCGCATCACCTAGAGAGACGTCGAGCAGGAGTCCCCAAACCGAATTGGAGCCCCGGTGGTTTCTTTCAGGGCCGCTTAGTTTTCCTCAACGTGGCAGACCCGCAGGGAACGAAACCCTGCCAAGAACCGCGTTCCTGGGGCTGTTTCAAAGCTGTGGGACGCTCGCCTCAGAGAACACCTTAGTTCCCGGCCCTTCCAACTGCATAGGGAGGGATGTGCCCAGAGCTGTGTATCCCTTGCTTGTGCTCAGAAGGCTTTGGGTACGCAGTGTACTTCCTTGGAAAGAAGTGCCCACGTGAGAGTCTTGAGCGCTGTGAGGCATACTAAAGCTAAAGCCGTCCACTGACTAAGACCTCCTGGAAACCGGGGCGCCCCTATCTCTGGGAATGGGAAAATGTGCACCTTACCTCGAGACTAGAGGTCACATTTAGTGGGCACCTTAGCTACAGTATGCTCCTGGGGGTGAGCTCCCCGGAAGGAATCGCAAGCACCTGGTTTCTTTTGGAAAAAGTCACCGCTCCTCAGAGGAATCTGTGGAGTGAATAGTAGCAGGCGGCTTGGAAGCTGCAACGAAGTGGCTTTCCAAAGGGGGAAAGTCGGGCTTCTCCCACATTCTCCCAGTGCCAACTTGAGCCCACGACGCATTTGCCAGCACTCGCTGACTGACACCTGGAGACTTTCAGCAACACTGGGCCTTTCTAGGATCCCACTTCGTTGGACGGGGGGTGTTCTGCGTGCCACGAGGAGCAGCACCCGCTTAATGACTTAGTCAGGCCGAGGGGACCTTGCCTCGTCCAAATGCCTCAGAGTCGTACCGGCTTTTCTGTACTTTCTGTCAGGCTGCACCTGCAGTGTACCTTGCGTCACAATAGTGAGATGACAGGTTAAGGGTTGCCAGGATGCACTTTAGGCTCAGGGATTCTCTCAGTGCCGTTCGGAGGGCCTCCACAGAGGGAGAGCCACGCTGAATGTAATACTGGCCAAAACTTTGTCCCGGGGCTGCCTTACAGCTGTAGACATCAAGCTCTGCAAGCGAGAAGCAGTTCACTGCCCTTCGCTCTGCGTAGCAAGAGCTGACCCCAGCAGTCTGTCCTGTGTTGTGTGGCTCGGAAAACAAAACGGGGACTCCCAGCGCACATGCTCTCTCCCTCAGAAGGAATTCACACGCGACTCTCTTAGGCCTACGCAAAGCCGCAGAGGAGTTAAAGCACTCTATGGCGTCAGGGTTCATGGAGGTGGCTGCCCACCCAACTTGGCTGATAGGAAGCGCTCGCGCTTCCCTTGAGGCTAGGGGTCACTTTGACTTCACACTTTAGCTAGGGCAAGCGTGGGATGAGCTCCCAGCAAGGCACTGGATACCACCTGGATTCGTAGGAGAAAACTCACTGTCTTCACTGAGGCACTCCTGGAGGTGACTAGAAGACGGGTAAGGGCAGTGTCTTTCAGTCAGCCTTGAGGCCGCCACTATCGACCTTTCAAATGGGGAAAAGACTGCCCTCTGCCAGGCTTCTCAATTACCAACTGGATCACCCAGCACATACACCCATCTTCTCTGACAATCCAAGGGAGACCCGTGGAACACAGTTCGGCCTTCTGCGATGAAACTTTTGGATGCAGTGTGTGCTGCATGTGGTGAACGGCACAAACCCCGAACTGCCCTCAGCAGGCCTACCTGGGTGACTTCGGATGTTCCCAATGCCTAGCAATGCTCGGGGTTACTCTCTGCATTACTTCGGGCTGGACCTAAAGTCCAGTTTCCGCATCACCTAGAGAGACGTCGAGCAGGAGTCCCCAAACCGAATTGGAGCCCCGGTGGTTTCTTTCAGGGCCGCTTAGTTTTCCTCAACGTGGCAGACCCGCAGGGAACGAAACCCTGCCAAGAACCGCGTTCCTGGGGCTGTTTCAAAGCTGTGGGACGCTCGCCTCAGAGAACACCTTAGTTCCCGGCCCTTCCAACTGCATAGGGAGGGATGTGCCCAGAGCTGTGTATCCCTTGCTTGTGCTCAGAAGGCTTTGGGTACGCAGTGTACTTCCTTGGAAAGAAGTGCCCACGTGAGAGTCTTGAGCGCTGTGAGGCATACTAAAGCTAAAGCCGTCCACTGACTAAGACCTCCTGGAAACCGGGGCGCCCCTATCTCTGGGAATGGGAAAATGTGCACCTTACCTCGAGACTAGAGGTCACATTTAGTGGGCACCTTAGCTACAGTATGCTCCTGGGGGTGAGCTCCCCGGAAGGAATCGCAAGCACCTGGTTTCTTTTGGGAAAAGTCACCGCTCCTCAGAGGAATCTGTGGAGTGAATAGTAGCAGGCGGCTTGGAAGCTGCAACGAAGTGGCTTTCCAAAGGGGGAAAGTCGGGCTTCTCCCACATTCTCCCAGTGCCAACTTGAGCCCACGACGCATTTGCCAGCACTCGCTGACTGACACCTGGAGACTTTCAGCAACACTGGGCCTTTCTAGGATCCCACTTCGTTGGACGGGGGGTGTTCTGCGTGCCACGAGGAGCAGCACCCGCTTAATGACTTAGTCAGGCCGAGGGGACCTTGCCTCGTCCAAATGCCTCAGAGTCGTACCGGCTTTTCTGTACTTTCTGTCAGGCTGCACCTGCAGTGTACCTTGCGTCACAATAGTGAGATGACAGGTTAAGGGTTGCCAGGATGCACTTTAGGCTCAGGGATTCTCTCAGTGCCGTTCGGAGGGCCTCCACAGAGGGAGAGCCACGCTGAATGTAATACTGGCCAAAACTTTGTCCCGGGGCTGCCTTACAGCTGTAGACATCAAGCTCTGCAAGCGAGAAGCAGTTCACTGCCCTTCGCTCTGCGTAGCAAGAGCTGACCCCAGCAGTCTGTCCTGTGTTGTGTGGCTCGGAAAACAAAACGGGGACTCCCAGCGCACATGCTCTCTCCCTCAGAAGGAATTCACACGCGACTCTCTTAGGCCTACGCAAAGCCGCAGAGGAGTTAAAGCACTCTATGGCGTCAGGGTTCATGGAGGTGGCTGCCCACCCAACTTGGCTGATAGGAAGCGCTCGCGCTTCCCTTGAGGCTAGGGGTCACTCTGACTTCACACTTTAGCTAGGGCAAGCGTGGGATGAGCTCCCAGCAAGGCACTGGAGACCACCTGGATTCGTAGGAGAAAACTCACTGTCTTCACTGAGGCACTCCTGGAGGTGACTAGAAGACGGGTAAGGGCAGTGTCTTTCAGTCAGCCTTGAGGCCGCCACTATCGACCTTTCAAATGGGGAAAAGACTGCCCTCTGCCAGGCTTCTCAATTACCAACTGGATCACCCAGCACATACACCCATCTTCTCTGACAATCCAAGGGAGACCCGTGGAACACAGTTCGGCCTTCTGCGATGAAACTTTTGGATGCAGTGTGTGCTGCATGTGGTGAACGGCACAAACCCCGAACTGCCCTCAGCAGGCCTACCTGGGTGACTTCGGATGTTCCCAATGCCTAGCAATGCTCGGGGTTACTCTCTGCATTACTTCGGGCTGGACCTAAAGTCCAGTTTCCGCATCACCTAGAGAGACGTCGAGCAGGAGTCCCCAAACCGAATTGGAGCCCCGGTGGTTTCTTTCAGGGCCGCTTAGTTTTCCTCAACGTGGCAGACCCGCAGGGAACGAAACCCTGCCAAGAACCGCGTTCCTGGGGCTGTTTCAAAGCTGTGGGACGCTCGCCTCAGAGAACACCTTAGTTCCCGGCCCTTCCAACTGCATAGGGAGGGATGTGCCCAGAGCTGTGTATCCCTTGCTTGTGCTCAGAAGGCTTTGGGTACGCAGTGTACTTCCTTGGAAAGAAGTGCCCACGTGAGAGTCTTGAGCGCTGTGAGGCATACTAAAGCTAAAGCCGTCCACTGACTAAGACCTCCTGGAAACCGGGGCGCCCCTATCTCTGGGAATGGGAAAATGTGCACCTTACCTCGAGACTAGAGGTCACATTTAGTGGGCACCTTAGCTACAGTATGCTCCTGGGGGTGAGCTCCCCGGAAGGAATCGCAAGCACCTGGTTTCTTTTGGAAAAAGTCACCGCTCCTCAGAGGAATCTGTGGAGTGAATAGTAGCAGGCGGCTTGGAAGCTGCAACGAAGTGGCTTTCCAAAGGGGGAAAGTCGGGCTTCTCCCACATTCTCCCAGTGCCAACTTGAGCCCACGACGCATTTGCCAGCACTCGCTGACTGACACCTGGAGACTTTCAGCAACACTGGGCCTTTCTAGGATCCCACTTCGTTGGACGGGGGGTGTTCTGCGTGCCACGAGGAGCAGCACCCGCTTAATGACTTAGTCAGGCCGAGGGGACCTTGCCTCGTCCAAATGCCTCAGAGTCGTACCGGCTTTTCTGTACTTTCTGTCAGGCTGCACCTGCAGTGTACCTTGCGTCACAATAGTGAGATGACAGGTTAAGGGTTGCCAGGATGCACTTTAGGCTCAGGGATTCTCTCAGTGCCGTTCGGAGGGCCTCCACAGAGGGAGAGCCACGCTGAATGTAATACTGGCCAAAACTTTGTCCCGGGGCTGCCTTACAGCTGTAGACATCAAGCTCTGCAAGCGAGAAGCAGTTCACTGCCCTTCGCTCTGCGTAGCAAGAGCTGACCCCAGCAGTCTGTCCTGTGTTGTGTGGCTCGGAAAACAAAACGGGGACTCCCAGCGCACATGCTCTCCCTCAGAAGGAATTCACACGCGACTCTCTTAGGCCTACGCAAAGCCGCAGAGGAGTTAAAGCACTCTATGGCGTCAGGGTTCATGGAGGTGGCTGCCCACCCAACTTGGCTGATAGGAAGCGCTCGCGCTTCCCTTGAGGCTAGGGGTCACTCTGACTTCACACTTTAGCTAGGGCAAGCGTGGGATGAGCTCCCAGCAAGGCACTGGAGACCACCTGGATTCGTAGGAGAAAACTCACTGTCTTCACTGAGGCACTCCTGGAGGTGACTAGAAGACGGGTAAGGGCAGTGTCTTTCAGTCAGCCTTGAGGCCGCCACTATCGACCTTTCAAATGGGGAAAAGACTGCCCTCTGCCAGGCTTCTCAATTACCAACTGGATCACCCAGCACATACACCCATCTTCTCTGACAATCCAAGGGAGACCCGTGGAACACAGTTCGGCCTTCTGCGATGAAACTTTTGGATGCAGTGTGTGCTGCATGTGGTGAACGGCACAAACCCCGAACTGCCCTCAGCAGGCCTACCTGGGTGACTTCGGATGTTCCCAATGCCTAGCAATGCTCGGGGTTACTCTCTGCATTACTTCGGGCTGGACCTAAAGTCCAGTTTCCGCATCACCTAGAGAGACGTCGAGCAGGAGTCCCCAAACCGAATTGGAGCCCCGGTGGTTTCTTTCAGGGCCGCTTAGTTTTCCTCAACGTGGCAGACCCGCAGGGAACGAAACCCTGCCAAGAACCGCGTTCCTGGGGCTGTTTCAAAGCTGTGGGACGCTCGCCTCAGAGAACACCTTAGTTCCCGGCCCTTCCAACTGCATAGGGAGGGATGTGCCCAGAGCTGTGTATCCCTTGCTTGTGCTCAGAAGGCTTTGGGTACGCAGTGTACTTCCTTGGAAAGAAGTGCCCACGTGAGAGTCTTGAGCGCTGTGAGGCATACTAAAGCTAAAGCCGTCCACTGACTAAGACCTCCTGGAAACCGGGGCGCCCCTATCTCTGGGAATGGGAAAATGTGCACCTTACCTCGAGACTAGAGGTCACATTTAGTGGGCACCTTAGCTACAGTATGCTCCTGGGGGTGAGCTCCCCGGAAGGAATCGCAAGCACCTGGTTTCTTTTGGGAAAAGTCACCGCTCCTCAGAGGAATCTGTGGAGTGAATAGTAGCAGGCGGCTTGGAAGCTGCAACGAAGTGGCTTTCCAAAGGGGGAAAGTCGGGCTTCTCCCACATTCTCCCAGTGCCAACTTGAGCCCACGACGCATTTGCCAGCACTCGCTGACTGACACCTGGAGACTTTCAGCAACACTGGGCCTTTCTAGGATCCCACTTCGTTGGACGGGGGGTGTTCTGCGTGCCACGAGGAGCAGCACCCGCTTAATGACTTAGTCAGGCCGAGGGGACCTTGCCTCGTCCAAATGCCTCAGAGTCGTACCGGCTTTTCTGTACTTTCTGTCAGGCTGCACCTGCAGTGTACCTTGCGTCACAATAGTGAGATGACAGGTTAAGGGTTGCCAGGATGCACTTTAGGCTCAGGGATTCTCTCAGTGCCGTTCGGAGGGCCTCCACAGAGGGAGAGCCACGCTGAATGTAATACTGGCCAAAACTTTGTCCCGGGGCTGCCTTACAGCTGTAGACATCAAGCTCTGCAAGCGAGAAGCAGTTCACTGCCCTTCGCTCTGCGTAGCAAGAGCTGACCCCAGCAGTCTGTCCTGTGTTGTGTGGCTCGGAAAACAAAACGGGGACTCCCAGCGCACATGCTCTCCCTCAGAAGGAATTCACACGCGACTCTCTTAGGCCTACGCAAAGCCGCAGAGGAGTTAAAGCACTCTATGGCGTCAGGGTTCATGGAGGTGGCTGCCCACCCAACTTGGCTGATAGGAAGCGCTCGCGCTTCCCTTGAGGCTAGGGGTCACTCTGACTTCACACTTTAGCTAGGGCAAGCGTGGGATGAGCTCCCAGCAAGGCACTGGAGACCACCTGGATTCGTAGGAGAAAACTCACTGTCTTCACTGAGGCACTCCTGGAGGTGACTAGAAGACGGGTAAGGGCAGTGTCTTTCAGTCAGCCTTGAGGCCGCCACTATCGACCTTTCAAATGGGGAAAAGACTGCCCTCTGCCAGGCTTCTCAATTACCAACTGGATCACCCAGCACATACACCCATCTTCTCTGACAATCCAAGGGAGACCCGTGGAACACAGTTCGGCCTTCTGCGATGAAACTTTTGGATGCAGTGTGTGCTGCATGTGGTGAACGGCACAAACCCCGAACTGCCCTCAGCAGGCCTACCTGGGTGACTTCGGATGTTCCCAATGCCTAGCAATGCTCGGGGTTACTCTCTGCATTACTTCGGGCTGGACCTAAAGTCCAGTTTCCGCATCACCTAGAGAGACGTCGAGCAGGAGTCCCCAAACCGAATTGGAGCCCCGGTGGTTTCTTTCAGGGCCGCTTAGTTTTCCTCAACGTGGCAGACCCGCAGGGAACGAAACCCTGCCAAGAACCGCGTTCCTGGGGCTGTTTCAAAGCTGTGGGACGCTCGCCTCAGAGAACACCTTAGTTCCCGGCCCTTCCAACTGCATAGGGAGGGATGTGCCCAGAGCTGTGTATCCCTTGCTTGTGCTCAGAAGGCTTTGGGTACGCAGTGTACTTCCTTGGAAAGAAGTGCCCACGTGAGAGTCTTGAGCGCTGTGAGGCATACTAAAGCTAAAGCCGTCCACTGACTAAGACCTCCTGGAAACCGGGGCGCCCCTATCTCTGGGAATGGGAAAATGTGCACCTTACCTCGAGACTAGAGGTCACATTTAGTGGGCACCTTAGCTACAGTATGCTCCTGGGGGTGAGCTCCCCGGAAGGAATCGCAAGCACCTGGTTTCTTTTGGAAAAAGTCACCGCTCCTCAGAGGAATCTGTGGAGTGAATAGTAGCAGGCGGCTTGGAAGCTGCAACGAAGTGGCTTTCCAAAGGGGGAAAGTCGGGCTTCTCCCACATTCTCCCAGTGCCAACTTGAGCCCACGACGCATTTGCCAGCACTCGCTGACTGACACCTGGAGACTTTCAGCAACACTGGGCCTTTCTAGGATCCCACTTCGTTGGACGGGGGGTGTTCTGCGTGCCACGAGGAGCAGCACCCGCTTAATGACTTAGTCAGGCCGAGGGGACCTTGCCTCGTCCAAATGCCTCAGAGTCGTACCGGCTTTTCTGTACTTTCTGTCAGGCTGCACCTGCAGTGTACCTTGCGTCACAATAGTGAGATGACAGGTTAAGGGTTGCCAGGATGCACTTTAGGCTCAGGGATTCTCTCAGTGCCGTTCGGAGGGCCTCCACAGAGGGAGAGCCACGCTGAATGTAATACTGGCCAAAACTTTGTCCCGGGGCTGCCTTACAGCTGTAGACATCAAGCTCTGCAAGCGAGAAGCAGTTCACTGCCCTTCGCTCTGCGTAGCAAGAGCTGACCCCAGCAGTCTGTCCTGTGTTGTGTGGCTCGGAAAACAAAACGGGGACTCCCAGCGCACATGCTCTCCCTCAGAAGGAATTCACACGCGACTCTCTTAGGCCTACGCAAAGCCGCAGAGGAGTTAAAGCACTCTATGGCGTCAGGGTTCATGGAGGTGGCTGCCCACCCAACTTGGCTGATAGGAAGCGCTCGCGCTTCCCTTGAGGCTAGGGGTCACTCTGACTTCACACTTTAGCTAGGGCAAGCGTGGGATGAGCTCCCAGCAAGGCACTGGAGACCACCTGGATTCGTAGGAGAAAACTCACTGTCTTCACTGAGGCACTCCTGGAGGTGACTAGAAGACGGGTAAGGGCAGTGTCTTTCAGTCAGCCTTGAGGCCGCCACTATCGACCTTTCAAATGGGGAAAAGACTGCCCTCTGCCAGGCTTCTCAATTACCAACTGGATCACCCAGCACATACACCCATCTTCTCTGACAATCCAAGGGAGACCCGTGGAACACAGTTCGGCCTTCTGCGATGAAACTTTTGGATGCAGTGTGTGCTGCATGTGGTGAACGGCACAAACCCCGAACTGCCCTCAGCAGGCCTACCTGGGTGACTTCGGATGTTCCCAATGCCTAGCAATGCTCGGGGTTACTCTCTGCATTACTTCGGGCTGGACCTAAAGTCCAGTTTCCGCATCACCTAGAGAGACGTCGAGCAGGAGTCCCCAAACCGAATTGGAGCCCCGGTGGTTTCTTTCAGGGCCGCTTAGTTTTCCTCAACGTGGCAGACCCGCAGGGAACGAAACCCTGCCAAGAACCGCGTTCCTGGGGCTGTTTCAAAGCTGTGGGACGCTCGCCTCAGAGAACACCTTAGTTCCCGGCCCTTCCAACTGCATAGGGAGGGATGTGCCCAGAGCTGTGTATCCCTTGCTTGTGCTCAGAAGGCTTTGGGTACGCAGTGTACTTCCTTGGAAAGAAGTGCCCACGTGAGAGTCTTGAGCGCTGTGAGGCATACTAAAGCTAAAGCCGTCCACTGACTAAGACCTCCTGGAAACCGGGGCGCCCCTATCTCTGGGAATGGGAAAATGTGCACCTTACCTCGAGACTAGAGGTCACATTTAGTGGGCACCTTAGCTACAGTATGCTCCTGGGGGTGAGCTCCCCGGAAGGAATCGCAAGCACCTGGTTTCTTTTGGGAAAAGTCACCGCTCCTCAGAGGAATCTGTGGAGTGAATAGTAGCAGGCGGCTTGGAAGCTGCAACGAAGTGGCTTTCCAAAGGGGGAAAGTCGGGCTTCTCCCACATTCTCCCAGTGCCAACTTGAGCCCACGACGCATTTGCCAGCACTCGCTGACTGACACCTGGAGACTTTCAGCAACACTGGGCCTTTCTAGGATCCCACTTCGTTGGACGGGGGGTGTTCTGCGTGCCACGAGGAGCAGCACCCGCTTAATGACTTAGTCAGGCCGAGGGGACCTTGCCTCGTCCAAATGCCTCAGAGTCGTACCGGCTTTTCTGTACTTTCTGTCAGGCTGCACCTGCAGTGTACCTTGCGTCACAATAGTGAGATGACAGGTTAAGGGTTGCCAGGATGCACTTTAGGCTCAGGGATTCTCTCAGTGCCGTTCGGAGGGCCTCCACAGAGGGAGAGCCACGCTGAATGTAATACTGGCCAAAACTTTGTCCCGGGGCTGCCTTACAGCTGTAGACATCAAGCTCTGCAAGCGAGAAGCAGTTCACTGCCCTTCGCTCTGCGTAGCAAGAGCTGACCCCAGCAGTCTGTCCTGTGTTGTGTGGCTCGGAAAACAAAACGGGGACTCCCAGCGCACATGCTCTCTCCCTCAGAAGGAATTCACACGCGACTCTCTTAGGCCTACGCAAAGCCGCAGAGGAGTTAAAGCACTCTATGGCGTCAGGGTTCATGGAGGTGGCTGCCCACCCAACTTGGCTGATAGGAAGCGCTCGCGCTTCCCTTGAGGCTAGGGGTCACTTTGACTTCACACTTTAGCTAGGGCAAGCGTGGGATGAGCTCCCAGCAAGGCACTGGAGACCACCTGGATTCGTAGGAGAAAACTCACTGTCTTCACTGAGGCACTCCTGGAGGTGACTAGAAGACGGGTAAGGGCAGTGTCTTTCAGTCAGCCTTGAGGCCGCCACTATCGACCTTTCAAATGGGGAAAAGACTGCCCTCTGCCAGGCTTCTCAATTACCAACTGGATCACCCAGCACATACACCCATCTTCTCTGACAATCCAAGGGAGACCCGTGGAACACAGTTCGGCCTTCTGCGATGAAACTTTTGGATGCAGTGTGTGCTGCATGTGGTGAACGGCACAAACCCCGAACTGCCCTCAGCAGGCCTACCTGGGTGACTTCGGATGTTCCCAATGCCTAGCAATGCTCGGGGTTACTCTCTGCATTACTTCGGGCTGGACCTAAAGTCCAGTTTCCGCATCACCTAGAGAGACGTCGAGCAGGAGTCCCCAAACCGAATTGGAGCCCCGGTGGTTTCTTTCAGGGCCGCTTAGTTTTCCTCAACGTGGCAGACCCGCAGGGAACGAAACCCTGCCAAGAACCGCGTTCCTGGGGCTGTTTCAAAGCTGTGGGACGCTCGCCTCAGAGAACACCTTAGTTCCCGGCCCTTCCAACTGCATAGGGAGGGATGTGCCCAGAGCTGTGTATCCCTTGCTTGTGCTCAGAAGGCTTTGGGTACGCAGTGTACTTCCTTGGAAAGAAGTGCCCACGTGAGAGTCTTGAGCGCTGTGAGGCATACTAAAGCTAAAGCCGTCCACTGACTAAGACCTCCTGGAAACCGGGGCGCCCCTATCTCTGGGAATGGGAAAATGTGCACCTTACCTCGAGACTAGAGGTCACATTTAGTGGGCACCTTAGCTACAGTATGCTCCTGGGGGTGAGCTCCCCGGAAGGAATCGCAAGCACCTGGTTTCTTTTGGAAAAAGTCACCGCTCCTCAGAGGAATCTGTGGAGTGAATAGTAGCAGGCGGCTTGGAAGCTGCAACGAAGTGGCTTTCCAAAGGGGGAAAGTCGGGCTTCTCCCACATTCTCCCAGTGCCAACTTGAGCCCACGACGCATTTGCCAGCACTCGCTGACTGACACCTGGAGACTTTCAGCAACACTGGGCCTTTCTAGGATCCCACTTCGTTGGACGGGGGGTGTTCTGCGTGCCACGAGGAGCAGCACCCGCTTAATGACTTAGTCAGGCCGAGGGGACCTTGCCTCGTCCAAATGCCTCAGAGTCGTACCGGCTTTTCTGTACTTTCTGTCAGGCTGCACCTGCAGTGTACCTTGCGTCACAATAGTGAGATGACAGGTTAAGGGTTGCCAGGATGCACTTTAGGCTCAGGGATTCTCTCAGTGCCGTTCGGAGGGCCTCCACAGAGGGAGAGCCACGCTGAATGTAATACTGGCCAAAACTTTGTCCCGGGGCTGCCTTACAGCTGTAGACATCAAGCTCTGCAAGCGAGAAGCAGTTCACTGCCCTTCGCTCTGCGTAGCAAGAGCTGACCCCAGCAGTCTGTCCTGTGTTGTGTGGCTCGGAAAACAAAACGGGGACTCCCAGCGCACATGCTCTCCCTCAGAAGGAATTCACACGCGACTCTCTTAGGCCTACGCAAAGCCGCAGAGGAGTTAAAGCACTCTATGGCGTCAGGGTTCATGGAGGTGGCTGCCCACCCAACTTGGCTGATAGGAAGCGCTCGCGCTTCCCTTGAGGCTAGGGGTCACTCTGACTTCACACTTTAGCTAGGGCAAGCGTGGGATGAGCTCCCAGCAAGGCACTGGAGACCACCTGGATTCGTAGGAGAAAACTCACTGTCTTCACTGAGGCACTCCTGGAGGTGACTAGAAGACGGGTAAGGGCAGTGTCTTTCAGTCAGCCTTGAGGCCGCCACTATCGACCTTTCAAATGGGGAAAAGACTGCCCTCTGCCAGGCTTCTCAATTACCAACTGGATCACCCAGCACATACACCCATCTTCTCTGACAATCCAAGGGAGACCCGTGGAACACAGTTCGGCCTTCTGCGATGAAACTTTTGGATGCAGTGTGTGCTGCATGTGGTGAACGGCACAAACCCCGAACTGCCCTCAGCAGGCCTACCTGGGTGACTTCGGATGTTCCCAATGCCTAGCAATGCTCGGGGTTACTCTCTGCATTACTTCGGGCTGGACCTAAAGTCCAGTTTCCGCATCACCTAGAGAGACGTCGAGCAGGAGTCCCCAAACCGAATTGGAGCCCCGGTGGTTTCTTTCAGGCCGCTTAGTTTTCCTCAACGTGGCAGACCCGCAGGGAACGAAACCCTGCCAAGAACCGCGTTCCTGGGGCTGTTTCAAGCTGTGGACGCTCGCCTCAGAGAACACCTTAGTTCCGGCCCTTCCAACTGCATAGGGAGGGATGTGCCCAGAGCTGTGTATCCCTTGCTTGTGCTCAGAAGGCTTTGGGTACGCAGTGTACTTCCTTGGAAAGAAGTGCCCACGTGAGAGTCTTGAGCGCTGTGAGGCATACTAAAGCTAAAGCCGTCCACTGACTAAGACCTCCTGGAAACCGGGGCGCCCCTATCTCTGGGAATGGGAAAATGTGCACCTTACCTCGAGACTAGAGGTCACATTTAGTGGGCACCTTAGCTACAGTATGCTCCTGGGGGTGAGCTCCCCGGAAGGAATCGCAAGCACCTGGTTTCTTTTGGGAAAGTCACCGCTCCTCAGAGGAATCTGTGGAGTGAATAGTAGCAGGCGGCTTGGAAGCTGCAACGAAGTGGCTTTCCAAAGGGGGAAAGTCGGGCTTCTCCCACATTCTCCCAGTGCCAACTTGAGCCCACGACGCATTTGCCAGCACTCGCTGACTGACACCTGGAGACTTTCAGCAACACTGGGCCTTTCTAGGATCCCACTTCGTTGGACGGGGGG